>NC_057814.1:115077340-115210872 GCF_018294505.1 Triticum aestivum
TCCACAAGGACACGTTTCGCACCAGAGTGGTACGGCAACCCTGTCCTGGAAATCATGTTGTTAGACAACGGTGAACCTTTGAACTATGAAGAAGCGATGGCGGGCCCGGATTCCGACAAATGGCTTGAAGCCATGAAATCCGAGATAGGATCCATGTATGAAAACGAAGTATGGACTTTGACTTACTTGCCCGATGATCGGCGAGCCATAGAAAATAAATGGATCTTTAAGAAGAAGACAGACGCGGATGGTAATGTGACCATCTATAAGGCTCGGCTTGTCGCTAAGGGTTATCGACAAGTTCAAGGGGTTGACTACGATGAGACTTTCTCACCCGTAGCGAAGCTGAAGTCCGTCCGAATCATGTTAGCAATTGTCGCGTTCTATGATTATGAGATATGGCAAATGGACGACAAAATGGCATTCCTTAATGGTTTCCTTAAGGAAGAATTGTATATGATGCAGCTAGAAGGTTTTGTCGATCCTAAGAATGCTGACAAGGTGTGCAAGCTCCAACGCTCAATCTATGGGCTGGTGCAAGCATCTCGGAGTTGGAACATTCTCTTTGATGAGATGATCAAAGCGTTTGGGTTTACGCAGACTTATGGAGAAGCCCGTGTTTACAAGAAAGTGAGTGGGAGCTCTGTAGCGTTTCTCATATTATATGTGGATGACATACTATTGATGGGAAATGATATAGAATTCTTGGAAAGCATAAAGGCCTACTTGAATAAGTGTTTTTCAATGAAGGACCTTGGAGAAGCTGCTTATATATTAGGCATCAAGATCTATAGAGATAGATCGAGACGCCTCATTGGTCTTTCACAAAGCACGTACCTTGACAAGATATTGAAGAAGTTCAATATGGATCAGTCCAAGAAGGGGTGTATTGCAAGGTTTGAGATTGAGCACGGCTCAATGCCCGACCACGGCAGAAGATAGAGAAAAGATGAGTGTAATCCCCTATGCCTCGGCCATAGGGTCTATTATGTATGCCATGCGGTGTACCAGACCTGATGTAAACCTTGCCGTAAGTTTGGTAGGAAGGTACCAAAGTAATCCCGGCATGGAACACTAGACAGCGGTCAAGAATATCCTGAAGTACCTGAAAAGGACTAAGGATATGTTTCTCGTTTATGGAGGTGACGAAGAGCTCGTCGTAAAGGGTTACGTCGACGCTAGCTTCGACACAGATCTGGATGACTCTAAGTCACAAACCAGATACGTGTATATTTTGAATGGTGGGGCAGTCAGCTGGTGCAATTGCAAGCAAAGCGTCGTGGCGGGATCTAAATGTGAAGCGGAGTACATGGCAGCCTCGGAGGCAGCGCATGAAGCAATCTGGATGAAGGAGTTCATTACCGACCTAGGAGTTATTCCCAATGCGTCGGGCCCGATGACTCTCTTCTGTGACAACACTGGAGCTATTGCCCTGGCCAAGGAGCCCAGGTTTCACAAGAAGACCAGGCATATCAAGCGTCGCTTCAAATCCATTCGTGAAAATGTTCAAGATGGAGACATAGATATTTGTAAAGTGCATACAGACCTGAATGTCGCAGATCCGTTGACTAAACCTCTTCCACGAGCAAAACATGATCAACACCAGAACTCTATGGGTGTCCGATTCATCACAATGTAACAAGATTATTGACTCTAGTGCAAGTGGGAGACTGTTGGAAATATGCCCTAGAGGCAATAATAAAATGGTTATTATTATATTTCCTTGTTCATGATAATTGTCTATTGTTCATGCTATAATTGTGTTATCCAGAAATATGCCCTAGAGGCAATAATAAAATGGTTATTATTATATTTCCTTGTTCATGATAATTGTCTATTGTTCATGCTATAATTGACTAGCTCGTTGATCGATAGATGGTTACGGTTTCCTGACCATGGACATTGGATGTCATTGATATCATGATGTGATGGACAAGACCCAATCCTAAGCATAGCACTAGATCGTGTAGTTCGTCTGCTAAAGCTTTTCTAATGTCAAGTATCATTTCCTTAGACCATGAGATCGTGCAACTCCCGGATGCCGTAGGAATGCTTTGGGTGTACCAAACGTCACAACGTAACTGGGGTGGCTATAAAGGTGCACTACAGGTATCTCCGAAAGTGTCTGTTGGGTTGGCATGAATCGAGACTGGGATTTGTCACTCCGTATGACGGAGAGGTATCTCTGGGCCCACTCGGTAATGCATCATCATAATGAGCTCAATGTGACCAAGTAGTTGGTCACGGGATCATGCATTACGGAACGAGTAAAGTGACTTGCCAGTAACGAGATTGAACGAGGTATTGGGATACCGACGATCGAATCTCGGGCAAGTAACGTATCGATTGACAAAGGGAATTGTATACGGGATTGCTTGAATCCTCGACATCGTGGTTCATCCGATGAGATCATCATGGAACGTGTGGCAGCCAACATGAGTATCCAGATCCCACTGTTGGTTATTGGATAGAGAGGTGTCTCGGTCATGTCTGCATGATTCCCGAACCCGTAGGGTCTACACACTTAAGGTTCGATGACGCTAGGGTTATAAGGAAGGTTTGTATGTGATTACCGAATGTTGTTCGGAGTCCCGGATGAGATCCCGGACGTCACGAGGAGTTCCGGAATGGTCCGGAGACGAAGATTTATATATGGGAAACCCTGGAGGGGGCGCCCCCCTTGGCTTGGGGGGAAGCCTCCCCCCTTGGCCGCCACCCCCCTCTAGATCCATCTGGAGGGGGCCGGCCCCCCTCTCCCTTGCCCCTATAAATAGAGGGGGGTGGGATGGCAGCCGCACCACACCCAAGGCGCAGCCCCTCCCCTCCCCAACACCTCTCCTCCTCCGTGGAGCTTGGCGAAGCCCTGCCGGAGAACCGCCACTCCACCACCACCACACCGTCGTGCTGCTGTTGGAGCCTTCTTCCTCAACCTTTTCCTCCTCCTTGCTGGATCAAGGCGCGAGAGACGTCACCGGGCTGCACGTGTGTTGAACGCGGAGGCACCGTTGTTCGGTGCTTGGATCGGATTCTGCCGCGATCTGAATCGCTACGTGTACGACTCCTCTAACCGCGTTCTTGCAACGCTTCCGCATCGCGATCTTCAAATGTATGAAGATGCACTCCCCTCTCGTTGCTAGTAAACTCCATAGATTGATCTTGGTGATGCGTAGAAATTTTTTAATTTCTGCAACGATCCCCAACAAAATCTTCAGTCGAAGATATTCATTTTTAGGGGTCGACTTTCTCTGTAAATATCAAACTCCTCATAGACCTATAGACCTGTATACACTCATAAACGCGTCAGTCCCTTAACCTATAAGTCTTCAATACACCAAAATCACTAAGGGGCACTAGATGCACTTACAATCTCCCCCTTTTTGGTGATTGATGACAATATAGGTTAAGTTTTCAACGGGGATAATCATATGAAGTGTAAATACTGATATTGAGGAATTTGATTGCAAGATATAGAAGAACTCCCCTTGAAGATGTGCATAATGAGGAATTTGCTTTTGAAGCAATGCACACTTGAAGAGTAGTATCATGGAGATCTCCCCCTATATCTTGTAATTCATACATGCATTTGACATATAATATGAAGGATTTGAAATGCATGATGAAATATGGTGACTGAAGTAATTCAGCATGCGTGCATTAACATTAACAAGGAATAAGCATGCAGAAAAACACAGCAAACGTATCAGGCCACCATAGAGTTTAAGTTTACAACTCGATCCAACAAAGTCATCAGAAGAACGAGAGTTGTAACTTCGCAAAAAAACGCCCATATAAGATAGACCCGCTTGAAGACTAAACTCAAATTTCTCCCCCTTGTCATCGAATGACCAAAAGGATCAAAATATGAGGACTAACGACCCTGAAGAATATCATGATGATGAAGGAGCGCCAGCGTTGTTGGCGTCGTTTGTTGTAGTAGGGCCTGCCGTAGTGTCGTCCAAGTCTTCATGCTCGTCGGTGTCGCGCGATGAAGAATATGAGCTGGCCACCATCGAAGGAACCTTGACCTTCTTGTATTTCTTCGGTGGAGGTGCAGACCAGTAAAAGTCCTCCTTGAGACCCATTTGCTTTAGATCTTCTTCACCATATACATGTGAGAGAATAGCCCAGGTGCGACCGAAGACTTCATGGAGGTAGTAATGGTTTTTCTTCACTGCATTATGTGTAGCAGTCATGTTGTAAAGAATAGAACCAAACTGACGCTTAACCCATTTATGGTTTTGATCCACCTTCTGGTGAAGACTAAGTAGAAGCTCACGGTCAGTCATCACTCTTGGAGCTGTGGCTTGAGGATTTGGCTTGGATGCATTGGCAGCAGAATCATGAGTGGTAGAGTCATCATTGGTGGAATAAGATGCAGCTTTGCGAAACTGACCATCCAATGGACGAATGCCTTCATCAATAATAGCTGGTGCCTTGCCCTTCTCATCAGTTGAGGAATATGTCCGATTGAGGACTTCGATTGGGGGCAAGTAGCTGAGGTGATTCTGAAAATCAGCTTTGTAGTTGAGTGAAGACCTTGTTCTGAGGAATCTCATAATCCAAGGAGCATAAGGCTTCAGCTCAAACGGAGAGAGTGCGACATTGGCCAAAGTCCTCATGAAGAAATCATTGTAGGGTAACGCAGCAGAAAACAAAATTTTTCCGACCTACGCACCAGCCCAGGACCACTATGGAGACTGCATACAAGGTTTGATCTTTTTCGTTACCGACTCGTAGCGCAGCGGGAAGTAGAGTCGATGACGATCGGTGGTGCAGATCCCCGCAGCTAGGATTTACAACCTCCCAACTGGGAGGATGTATACCCTCATCTGCTCCTCAGACAGCCCTCCGGGAGGCGGTCGAACAGCCCCCCGGACGGTGTCGCGGACAACCCTTCAGGAGGACCTTCGAAACTCGAACGGTCACTCGGACAGCCCTTCGGGAGGACCTTCGAAACTCGGACGGTCACACGGACAGCCCCTTCGAGAGGCACTCACGAACTAAGACCGAATTTACGATCTCTCTACAGAGTTGCACACATACGGTGTCATCTATCCGGCAGGGCTTCGCCGTCCAAAACTAGTTCCAACCGGAACCCAGACAGCCTTTCGGCTCTACGAAACTATTTCGCTGGGAGGGAGAGAGAAGCCAAATCATGCATGGCACTTGTATGTGAGAAGGGATGAGTGTGGAGGGCTGCCCCTCCACCTCTATTTATAGGAAATCCCAAGGGGTAGGGTAGTTTAACACAAAAACCCAAAATGCACATGAATGAAGTCCTTCCTCAAGGGCATAAGAGTGAAACCAAAGAACAAGAGGGGCTCCAAGGTGGAGCCCCAAGTGTGGACGGTCACACCCCTTGGGGGGCCCCCATGAGGGCCTCCCAATCCATCCATGTCATCCCTAGATCTTTTGAGTAAAGCCCCAAAAGGTGGCTTTCCATAAAATATCCCAAAAGCACTTTCACTATTCATGATGACATTTTTCAGCGTCCGTTCGAACTGAAAATATTTATGTGGGCTTAGAACATTTCCAGTACCCACCAAAATTATTTTCAACGCGTTCCGAAACAATTCCGGTTTAGAGATTTTCATCTGCGAAAAGCATCTGAAGTGGTTCCGGCAGCTCCGGAGCATACCCGGTTATTTTCCCGAAAAATTCCAGAAGACTTCCAGAATGATTCTGGAATCCTCCAAGAATTATCAGGCATGTGTCGAAACCAATTTGACTTTATGGTATCCCCTGAAACAACTTTTCAGTTTCATCAAAACTCATCCGATGACCTCTTTCTGCGGAACCTTTTCCGGTGTCCGAAACTTTTTCGGTGATTTTCTCTCAGACTCCTTGTCTAGTATTCAGCAGATAGATGACCCTTAAGCGTGTGACCCTATAGGTTCGGTGAAGTATAGACATGATTGGAACCCTTTCCGATCAATGATCAACATCGGAGTCGTGGACACCCATATTGACCCCTATACCCACACGAATAAATATTCGAGTGAACCTCCAGTTGCCGTGTGCTATTCCTGTTGCTTCGTGATATGTTACAAATACCCGAGGTGAGACATGTTGGCATTCCCGTGGATCAACAACTTGTCCACTATGCTAGTTACCTCGTTACCGGTATTGTTCTCTTTTCTCGTTATCGTGTTCCGGCATCCCCGTGATCAAATCACAAAGTGTATGGCTAGACGATTGTCAGGACCGGATTTTCGCGATATTAATTTCCCAGAAAATGGCCCTTGTGCTCACCAGCCCCAGGATTACTGTTAGCTGATGAGGCACCAACTTGATACAGAAATTCCAAGCAAAGTACAAAATATGTAGTACAAGACCATTGTGGCCTCTGAGTACAACAATTGGTTTCTAGTGGTTGATGGTGGAAGCGGTTTGTGGTTCATCTGCGTCTATGGGACTCCATTTCCCACAAGAACATCTGACCAGGATAACTCCTATCTTCGCGAGGCTGCTATCACCTTTGCATGGGTTTCGGGGCTGTCGTCGCAACGCTCCTCTCCATGCAAGAAATCTGGCCAAGACAATAGCCAGGGACAAGCCAGTGAGTACGTTTGAATGTACTCGCAAACATTATGAACACGGGTATAATATAACAATGGATAATCATGCTCCGAAATATTCTATGATCATAACGTCAGTCACGAAATAAACAAAATTCATGATGCACGCATGCAGGTTGTTCATGTAAAATATGAATATGCAATACGGGAGTAGAAATAGAATGCACCGATCGAGTGTCTGAAGCGACGCCTCGAAAGGAAAATAAGATAAGTCATGCCTCAGTCGGGCGTCTGAGCGACACCACATAAAGGGCTTATAAATAAAATAAATAACAAGCATGCCACTGTCGGGCGTCTATGCGACACCACATAAAGGGCTTATAAATAATAGAAATAACAAGCATGTCACAGTCGGGCGTCTGAGCGACACCACATAAAGGGCTTATAAGGAAAATAAATAACAAGCATGCCACAGTCGGGCATCTGAGCGACACCACATAAAAGTCTTATAAATAAATAAATAAATAACAAGCATGCCGCAGTCGGGCGTCTGAGCGACACCACCTAAAGGGCTTATATAAGAATAATCACACTGAATATCCAGGAGGTAGAACCGTCCCAGGGATACTCAATAATTCAAATAATGTAAATGGTTAGTCCACAATAATAATAATCATAATCCTCATAGGTCACAGGTCATAATCAATGTTCTGGTTTAGCAGTTTTTCCTCCGTAGACTGACACTAAACCCATCTCAGACTGTAGTCCTTACCCATGGACATGGCTATCCGAATAGATTTAACCTCTGCAGAGGGTGTACTCTTTACCCACGAGTAACGGATTTATTTAGTCCATCGGGACTAATTCCGTCTATGGTCTTTTAATTGAAAACACACCTGACCCGCACACACCAGCTTAACTTACTGGCGTCTGGAATCACCCACGACACCTGTCAAGCAAAACTCTAAGTGGGGAGGCTACAACCTCGACATAGCATGGGATCAAATTTATATCACGCGCTCCAAGGGGTGCCCCCCTCTCGGTCCCAACCGGAAACACCCATGCCCCCGGACCAGGTGGCATGCCTATCGGATGCATCCGGTATCTTCCACAATGGCCTCTCTGTACGGTGTGTGCTAGGAAGGGGTTGACAACTTACTGAACCGTACCCTACCTGCGGCAGGGACAAGTGGTAGTACGAAACAAGTATGGGGGGGAGTTTACTGGAACAAGACTCGATCTACGTCCGACCCAGGAGGTCCAGTATTCCCTGTATGATTAGAATAACAGATATATTTCCATTTACAGATAAAATCACCACTCATCATACCTCACCATGCCATACCAGACATACTCGTCTCGACGAGGAACTAGGGACAAGCTCGTGTCTACCCAAGACAAAGATTTTTCCCGGCTTCCTTCCGGTATGCATGAGAAGCTTACGAGGATGATTACTATCACCAGCATATCCATTTCTAACAGCAAAGAATCTCATTATGCACTCACCCGTATGATCGTATCGTCGCATAAAATAACGAATGCTCCATGCCAAGGTGGTGTTGTAACCGTATCAAACAACACCCAAAAATATCATGCCAGGGTTCAGAATGCTTGCCTTCAAGTGTATGCAAGTGGGGGTGCACTTTTTGAAGGTTGCCTTCTTCTTCAAAATCCTATTTTTGAAAATATTCAAATTAACGCATAGTTTATAAACAGTACAAAAAGTTGTTTGGAAAATTTTCAAATAAATATGAAAATAAACTAGACAGAATTTGAGAAACAACAGAAAAAGAATCAAATCATTTGGACTTATATTTAAAAAGTTATAGCCAGTCAACGTTTAGTCAAAGTCTGTTTTTAAATAAAAACAAAAAAGAAAACGGTTCGAATAGAAATACGTTTTCGAGACGGAGGATACGTACTTCTGGGTTTACGCTTTCACTTAAAACAGCGCGGGCCGGCTCGGGGTCACTGAGAGTGGGTCCACGGGGCCCACTGGTCAGCTTTGACCAGTAGCCTCTCCCGGCTCTTCCTCTGCCCGAGCGGAGGCGGGACTCCGGCGATCGACGCCGGCGATTGGTGGCTCCTTGCGGGCTCCGGAGGGCAGGGATGGATCCGTGGTTCCAGGGCGGTCCTCCCGGTGGTCGAGAGGGTCGCGGCGGACGGCGGCGAGCTTCGCGGTGGACGGCGGCTTCGGGAGAATTGGGACTTTGGGCTACGGTGGTTCCCGAGCGAGTTTGAGGTGCTGGGCAGCTCCGCACGGTCAAGGGGAGTCGGACGGTGGCGCTGGAAGGACTAGGGAGGCCCTGCTTGCGACGAAATGGACCGGAGGGCGGCGGCGGCCGAACCTGCCGAAGATGGGGAAGACGGCCTCTTCCGGTCAATCCGTGGCTAGGGGAGCACTAGGGGGATGGCCTGAGGTCGTCTGAGGGTCTGGACGAGCTCGGGGACTCCTATTTATAGGTGGACGAGGTCGGTTCCCGCGGCGGCCGTGGATAAGAACGTCGGCGACCGCCGTTCTGTAGCTGCAGGGCGACGTGGAGGAGGCTAGCGGGTTGGGCAGGGCGAGCGGATGAGGATGGACTGTTCTAAGGGGCAGCTGGCGCACTGGAGTAGCTCGGCCGGCGCCGTCCATGGCAGGGGCTGTCGGAGCGGCGGTGGCGGCTTGCGACAGTGGCGCTGTGGAGCTCCAGGAGCGGCTCTGCGGCGAGGGAGGAGTCGGGCGTGTTGGCGGTGACTGGCCAAGGGTCAGCACTAGCGCGGGGAGGGCGGCAGTGAGACGCGGCGGCTCGGTGCACGCGCGTGCAAAACGTGCACTCTGGGCTCGCCCAGCGCACGCACGCTACATGCTCGACGAAATGCCAGGGCGTGCTAGAGGATTAGGAAGAGGCTGGGGATTAGCAGGCCTGGGTTAGTGATGGCTAGGAGACTAGTGGACACGCTGGTTTGTCCAGAGGGGCAAGATCACAGTGCAAACATAAAACTATGCCAAAGCTGTCCATGAACACAAGGTGCTCGACAGAATGCCATGGGCATCTAGGCAACTCTTGGGGTGGCCAAAATCTCCAGATCCTAGTCTCTTTAGGTGTAGGTGATGGTGGCATGGTTAGTTAGCCAAGACCAGAAACTTGTTAGTGCAAATATTTGAGAAAACCAATTTTGGGCAGAAACTAAAGGATGTAATTGCATGAACCAAAAATACTCCAATGGGTCCACTCTCCTGGACTTAAGGGTTTTGTAGGGAGGACTATAAGCAGGAAAATGCTCATGGGCACTAGAGCAAAATAAATTAGGGTTGCAGTAGAAAAAGCCAGACTGGACCAGAGAGTAAAAGAGGATGATTTGCTCAAATTTTTCAAAGAACACTCATGGGTTTTTGCATGAAGTTGAATTATATGCATCTACTGACATCTCCAAACACTTGGAAGAATTTTTAAAGAAATATTTAAATAGGTTGTAGTGCAAAAATACCTACTGGACCAGATTTGAAAATTTGGTGTAGAGCTCAAAATCTCCAATGACCAAAAGATATTTTTGCATAAAAGTGATGTGGAAACATCACATGACATCCCCAAATTTTGGTGAAAATTTTAAATGCATTTATCAAATGGTTGCAGTGCACAAGAGGCTCCAAATTTATGAAAAATCATTTTAAAAGAATAGAGCTCAGGAAAAACAATTATGCAAATAAATCCACTGATAAAGAATTGTTTTATTGAGAGAGTATACAAGTCCAATAATATTTTTGGAAAGTTTCCACTTGAGGTAAAAACTCACAATATTAAAGAGAAGAGGGGTTCTGAAATCAAAAGATAAATCCAGAAAATAAAAATTTAATTTCCTGGCAAAATTTTAATTAATAAAACAAGGTCAAAATTTTGGGGTGTTACAACACTACCCCCCTTAAGAAAAATCTCATCCTCGAGATTTGCTAAAAGTTGTTTTGAACAACATTGCTCTTACCAAAAAAATCATCCTACTTATGCCATAAAATGTATCTACAGTGAGAGGGCAATAAGTGGTGCAAAACTACAGTGTGGTATACTGGCGTTGCGTGGAAAAATCCATGGTTGGGGAAAAACGAGATATTTCTACGTTGGATACAGTAAATTTAGAATAAATTCTAAATTACTAAAATACGCTGGTCGTACCCGAGAGCACAGTGCTCCCTCTGGCTGACAGGTGGACCCGGGGTCCACTGTCAGTCTCTTCTTCTACCTCTGGCTTTCTCTTCTTCCTCTCTCTCGCGTGCTTTCCCGCGCTTTCTCCACCGGCGACGCCTAGCGCGTAGGGCATCTAGGCCGTACTGCGGTAGTGCGCGGCGTGCTAGCTGCCGGTGCAGCGTGCACTCACCTCGCGGGCCAGTGCACTATCGGCACTGCTCGCGGATTCGCCTCCGAACACCGGCGATCAAGCGATGAGCGGTGCTGGTGGACTTCGCCCACCGTACACCGATCTCGAGCTATAAAATGATCGCGGTGCCCCTTCTTCTTCCTCACACCTGGCCTCGCTTCTCCCTCTCCTTCATTCTCCTCCATTTCTGTTTGCAGGAGCTCGAGACGAGGCTCTAATGGCGGAGGTGATGGCGGACTGGTACGTGGTCCTGATGTGCGGAGGTTTGGCGACGTTGCTGGGGTTCTCCGTGCTCCTGTGTGCGATGATCCTTGATCATCGTCGTGATGCTGCCGCTCGAGTGTTGGCTCTCCGCGGCGGCGGTGATCACGAGGATTAGGTGCGGCATTGAGTGCTAACTGCTGTCAGTGTGCTGGAGGCCACTTGCGCCCGAATGATTACTCACAAATCTCTCCTGCTGGGACTGTGGTGTCCTCGGGTGTGATCAGTTGGGTGCAAAAAGTGCACGAGGATTTGTAATTAGCGCATGAGGTCGAGTGGTTGTGGTTGTGAGTCTGCTGTTATGGTGCTGCGTGAATAAAAATCTATGTCGTGAGGAGGTATATGCTGCAGCAACTCAGGGAAAGAAGTCTCACTCCAAAATTTATCGTGAGTGAAAATTGGTTAAATCAAAATTAACAGAAGTAAAACTACTCACATAACTGAAACCAAATATTTGATCTGTCGCACAAATTTTGGATACCACGCACAAGTTACAACACATAAATAAATACTGGGATATTAAACATAGCGGTGACGTCTACAATAAAAACGGTAAATGGACAGGGTCCTGAGAAAACGTCTCTGGTACAGGGGCACACTCCTCTTCTATCGGGGGGGGGGGGCGGGTTGACTAGCCGATGAATGCGTCTCTCCTGGTCGGGTCTCAGTGGTCTGCCAATAGCGATCTGAGGATTTAAATCAGCGAGGCTTTGGAGATAACCCATTACCCGCTGAGTCAAACGCTCTTGAGCGATAACATACTGGGCGAGGTTGGCCAGTACTGGGTCTCTTTCGATTTGTCCACCGGGAAAAGATGCTACTTCTCCGGGTGCTGCACGACTCGGAAAATAATAATATCCTCGTTCGCTGGCATAAGGTACAGCGAGTCGAAGACGAGCAAGTGCTTCGTATGCAGCAGCTTCTATGGCCATATGCGGAGTCGGCATGGATTTCCCCACGAAGGAGACTTCCGTTGGGTCTTGGTTTGGGTTTACAGGAGGGATGTGCACCACTGCCCAATATTTCGAGGTGGATGGGGTGATCCTCGATTTTGAGCAACTCGTACTGGGGTGGATGGATAGCACTCATGGTGCTGCAGGTAAAGTCCCACAATATTTTACCAAAACTACCCGGGGTTGCGTCTGGAGTTCTCAGATAAATACTGGGGGTCGGCATGGCAAAGAAATGGTTGTGAGTGTTGTGCACAAGGTGAGGGTTACTTGGCAAGGTCACGAGGTGGCCTTTTATATAGCATTGGGGCTGGGTTATTTACCGTGGTGAAGGGTAACTAGTCCGTCGGTTCTGCTCTTGGGGTCGGGGTGAATGCCACAGATACACATATCTAATAAATGTGACGCATTGCTGTGAGTGTCGTCGGGGTGGTTTTGGTAGCTGCGCCCGGAATTTAAAAATGGAACTGTACGCTGACGTACTTATGCATGGCTACTATTCAAAAATAGGGGCGCACAAGAAGACATATTTTAATTATGGTGATACAGGATCACACAATTACAAGGCGTAGAAATACTAAGGCTCGGTACTACTCGAGTGACTTAGTCTACTTCGTTCACATCTAGGCGGGCGTGCCTTGTGGACGTCGAGGCTTCTCCACGGTTTTCACCGTCGGGATTAGCTGGATGAGGTTGAGGGGCTACAGGGTCGGGGTAGCGATGATGACCATCGCGGGGGTTGTTGGCCACAATCCCGTTGGAGCGTGTTCCCAAAAGGCGACGAAGCACTTCTGGGGACACCAAAGCATTTTGGTCGATGGCTGGGGCAGACCTCAAGGACTCCATCGGGTGTCCGAACAGCACGACTGGGTTGTCGGCGTCGGGCTCATCTTCTCCTCTCGCCGGGGCTTGGCGAACCAGTTCTCCACGAGCTGCGATCAGATCAAGAGTGATCTGGTCGAACAGTTCCTCTAGTGCACTTACATAACGCACCAGATGCAACAATGCAGGATCCGTCTCGTGATCTCCGTTGGCAACCTGGGGTGGCCTACCATACCCGTCACGGCTGGGGTAGTAGTAGAACGAGCGACAGTTAACTCTGGGCGACAAGTGCCGGAGTTGAACTATAGCTTCTCGAGCAGCTAGTTGGATGGCTTGTGGCTCAAAGGAAGTGGTCCTTCCGGTGAACCTGTAGGGGCGTTCTGGCGATAGACCCCTACCATAGATGTGTACAGTGGCCCAGAATTGACGGCTCTCACCGCTCATGGGTCCCTCTTCTAATGCATAGGCACGGCGGGTGAGGTTTGCGAGCACGGTCACAAAACCTCCAAGGATGATTGCTGTGGTCTCATTGTGAACAATGGGTCCAGGCATCGTAGCTCGGTTTGGGAAAGAGGCTGTGCTGTGATGGGGCTAGCGTGCCCCTTTTTATAAAAAGGGGACGGAGTCTTCCTTCGCACGCTTGCGAATGAGACATTTTAGGTGTCGGTCACTGGCGCGTGATCGACGGGCTAGGCTGATAGGTTGGGCACCGACTGCCAAAAGCGTCGGGGTCACTGTGTGGCTATCTTACGCGAGAAGCTTGGCCGGGGTTAGGTTAAGGTCTAGTGGGTTGGTTAACCTAGGTTTATTGACCTGGCCAAGTTAGGATTAGCCAATGGTCAGCCTGGCTCTGATACCAAGTTTGTCAGGACCGGATTTTCGGGATATTAATTTCCCAGAAAATGGCCCTTGTGCTCACCAGCCCCAGGATTACTGTTAGCTGATGAGGCACCAACTTGATACAGAAATTCCAAGCAAAGTACAAAATATATAGTACAAGACCATTGTGGCCTCTGAGTACAACAATTCGTTTCTAGTGGTTGATGGCGGAAGCGGTTTGTGGTTCATCTGCGTCTATGGGACTCCATTTCCCACAAGAACAGCTGACCAGGATAACTCCTATCTTCGCGAGGCTGCTGTCACCTTTGCATGGGTTCCGGGGCTGTCGTCGCAACGCTCCTCTCCACGCAAGAAATCTGGCCAAGACAATAGCCAGGGACAAGCCAGTGAGTACGTTTGAATGTACTCGCAAACATTATGAACACGGGTATAATATAACAATGGATAATCATGCTCCGAAATATTCTATGATCATAACGTCAGTCACGAAATAAACAAAATTTATGATGCACGCATGCAGGTTGTTCATGTAAAATATGAATATGCAATACGGGACTGGAAATAGAATGCACCGATCGAGTGTCTGAAGCGACGCCTTGAAAGGAAAATAAGATAAATCATGCCTCAGTCGGGCGTCTGAGCGACACCACATAAAGGGCATATAAATAAAAGAAATAACAAGCATGCCACAGTCGGGCGTCTATGCGACACCACATAAAGGGCTTATAAATAATAGAAATAACAAGCATGCCACAGTCGGGCGTCTGAGCGATACCACATAAAGGGCATATAAGGAAAATAAATAACAAGCATGCCACAGTCGGGCATCTGAGCGACACCACATAAAACGCTTATAAATAAATAAATAACAAGCATGCCGCAGTCGGGCGTCTGAGCGACACCACCTAAAGGGCTTATATAAGAATAATCACAGTGAATATCCAGGAGGTAGAACCGTCCCAGGGATACTCAATAATTCAAATAATGTAAATGGTTAGTCCACAATAATAATAATCATAATCCTCATATGTCACAGGTCATAATCAATGTTCTGGTTTAGCAGTTTTTCCTCCGTAGACCGACACTAAACCCATCTCAGACTGTAGTCCTTACCCATGGACATGGCTATCCGAATAGATTTAACCTCTGCAGAGGGTGTAATCTTTACCCACGAGTAACGGATTTATTTAGTCCATCGGGACTAATTCCGTCTACGGTCTTTTAATTGAAAACACACCTGACCCGCACACACCAGCTTAACTTACTGGCGTCTGGAATCACCCACGACACCTGTCAAGCAAAACTCTAAGTGGGGAGGCTACAACCTCGACTTAGCATAGGATCAAATTTATATCGCGCGCTCTAAGGGGTGCCCCCCTCTCGGTCCCAACCAGAAACACCCATGCCCCCGGACCAGGTGGCATGCCTACCGGATGCATCCGGTATCTTCCACCATGGCCTCTCTGTACGGTGTGTGCTAGGAAGGGGTTGACAACTTACTAAACCATACCCTACCTACGGCAGGGACAAGTGGTAGTACGAAACAAGTATGGGGGGGGGGGGTTTACTGGAACAAGACTCGATCTACGGCCAACCCAGGAGGTTCAGTATTCCCTGTATGATTAGCATAACAGATATATTTCCATTTACAGATAAAATCACCACTCATCATACCTCACCATGCCATACCAGACATACTCGTCTCGACGAGGAACTAGGGACAAGCTCGTGTCTACCCAAGACAGAGATTTTTCCCGGCTTCCTTCCGGTATGCATGAGAAGCTTACAAGGATGATTACTATCACCAGCATATCCATTTCTAACAGCAAAGAATCTCATTATGCACTCACGCATATGATCGTATCGTCACATAAAATAACGAATGCTCCATGTCAAGGTGGTGTTGTAACCGTATCAAACAACACCCAAAAATATCATGCCAGGGTTCAGAATGCTTGCCTTCAATTGTATGCAAGTGGGGGTGCACTTTTTGAAGGTTGCCTTCTTCTTCAAAATCCTATTTTTGAAAATATTAAAATTAACGCATAGTTTATAAACAGTACAAAAAGTTGTTTGGAAAAATTTCAAATAAATATGAAAATAAACTCGACAGAATTTGAGAAACAACAGAAAAAGAATCAAATCATTTGGACTTATATTTAAAAAGTTATAGCCAGTCAAAGTCTGTTTTTAAATAAAAACAGAAAAGAAAATGGTTCGAATAGCAATACGTTTTCGAGACGGAGGAGACGTACTTCTGGGTTTACGCTTTCACTTAAAACAGCGGGGGCCGGCTCGGGGTCACTGACAGTGGGTCCACGGGGCCCACTGGTCAGGTTTGACCAGTAGCCTCTCCCTCCTCTTCCTCTGCCCGAGCGGAGGCGGGACTCCGGCGATCGACGCCGGCGATTGGCGGCTCCTTGCGGGCTCCGGAGGGCAGGGATGGATCCGTGGTTCCAGGGCGGTCCTCCCGGTGGTCGAGAGGGTGGCGGGGACGGAGGGATTCGCCGGCGGCGAGCTTCGCGGCGGAGCGCGGCTTCGGGAGAATTGGGAATTTGGGCTACGGTGGTTCCCGAGCGAGTTTGAGGTGATGGGCAGCTCCGCACGGTCAAGGGGTGTCGGACGGTGGCGCTGGAAGGACTAGGGAGGCCCTGCTTGCGACGAAATGGACCGGAGGGCGGCGGCGGCCGAACCTGCCGGAGATGGGGAAGACGGCCTCTTCCGGTCAATCCGCGGATAGGGGAGCACGAGGGGGATGGCCTGAGGTCGTCTGAGGGTCTGGACGAGCTCGAGGACTCCTATTTATAGGTGGACGAGGTCGGTTCCCGCGGCGGCCGTGGATAAGAACGCCGGCGACCGCCGTTCTGTAGCTGCAGGGCGACGTGGCGGAGGCTAGCGGGTTGGGCAGGGCGAGCGGATGAGGATGGACTGTTCTAAGGGGCAGCTGGCGCGCTGGAGTGGCTCGGGCGGCGCCGTCCACGGCAGGGGCTATCGGAGCGGCGGTGGCGGCTTGCGTCGGTGGCGCTGTGGAGCTCCAGGAGCGGCTCTGCGGTGAGGGAGGAGTCGGGTGTGTTGGCGGTGAGTGGCCAAGGGTCAGCACTAGCGCGGGGAGGGCGGCAGTGAGACGCGGCGGCACGGTGCGCGCGCGTGCAAAACGTGCGCTCTGGGCGCGCCCAGCGCACGCACGCTACATGCTCGACGAAATGCCAGGGCGTGCTAGAGGATTAGGAAGAGGCTGGGGATTAGCAGGCCTGGGTTAGTGGTGGCTAGGAGACTAGTGGACACGCTGGTTTGTCCAGAGGGGCAAGATCACAGTGCAAACATAAAACTATGCCAAAGCTGTCCATGAACACAAGGTGCTCGACAGAATGCCATGGGCATCTAGGCAACTCTTGGGGTGGCCAAAATCTCTAGATCATAGTCTCTTTAGGTGTAGGTGATCGTGGCAAGGTTAGTTAGCCAAGACCAGAAACTTGTTAGTGCAAATATTTGAGAAAACCAATTTTGGGCAGAAACTAAAGGCTGTAATTGCATGAACCAAAAATACTCCAATGGGTCCACTCTCCTGGACTTAAGGGTTTTGTAGGGAGGACTATAAGCAGGAAAATGCTCATGGGCACTAGAGCAAAATAAATTAGGGTTGCAGTAGAAAAAGCCAGACTGGACCAGAGAGTAAAAGAGGATGATTTGCTCAAATTTTTCAAAGAACACTCATGGGTTTTTGCATGAAGTTGAATTATATGCATCTACTGACATCTCCAAACACTTGGAAGAATTTTTAAAGAAATATTTAAATAGGTTGTAGTGCAAAAATACCTACTGGACCAGATTTGAAAATTTGGTGTAGAGCTCAAAATCTCCAATGACCAAAAGATATTTTTTTTTAAATTTTATGTGGAAACATCACATGACATCCCCAAATTTTGGTGAAAATTTTAAATGCATTTATCAAATGGTTGCAGTGCACAAGAGGCTCCAAATTTATGAAAAATCATTTTAAAAGAATAGAGCTCAGGAAAAACAATTATGCAAATAAATCCACTGATAAAGAATTGTTTTATTGAGAGAGTATACAAGTCCAATAATATTTTTGGAAAGTTTCCACTTGAGGTAAAAACTCACAATATTAAAGAGAAGAGGGGTTCTGAAATCAAAAGATAAATCCAGAAAATAAAAATTTAATTTCCTGGCAAAATTTTAATTAATAAAACAAGGTCAAAATTTTGGGGTGTTACAACGATGATGGATACCGTAACACCGAGAGGGCCGAGAGATATCTCTCCATCGTCGGAGGAGCAAATCCCAATCTTGAGCTATCAAGTTAGTTGACACACTTTTCCATGAACCCGTAAGCCGCCGTAATAGCCACCCATTTACGGATGACGTTTTACAAACCCCAAAGTTCATGAAGAAAGCATGAAGAAACTCGATACTCTCATGGTCTAAGGAATCATGCAAACGTTAACCATCTCTGTGTTATGTACCATTAACTTGTGATGAATGAATCTCATAGCATAACATCAACCCGGGTCGATTCAACACAAATGTTCTCTTAACATTTTGCCCTCAAAGTTGCTGGCATAGACATGCCAATGATCAGGAAAACAGAACCATCATGCAACACTTGAGCTAGTATTAGAGGCCAGACTAGGAATACTTCTTACCGTTTATTATTCCACACGTGCATATGAGTCTTCCTCCGAGCCTCGTGGATATTGTAGACTCGAGAATCATTGCAGTTATAGCATGGAACATAAACATAATATGAACTCGGAGATAAATAATACTCCCTCTGTAAACTAATATAAGAGTGTTTAGATCACTATTTTAGTATTTTAAACGCTCTTATATTAGTTTACGGAGGGAGTATCATTTATTATTGCCTCTAGGGCATATCTCCTACAGACTCCCACTTGCACTAGAATCAATAATCTAGTTAATGCTAATGCACTTTACACCTATGGCATACTGGTGTAAAAAATGCTTCGCATGTGGTATAGCCTAATGTCCATCGGATCTGACAACTTCAGCTCCATGTGTATCTCCTCATATCCTCACATTTTCATGCTTTCACAAAATTCATATTTTGTGTGGACTTGGCTTTGTATATATGTGAATCATTGGTCGAAACCTGATTCCTCAGACTGAGTTATGGAGCAACTATCTGCAATAGTGTCCCATTGACCAAAGCCTTCTTGGAACCATACTAAGTTCATGAATGAACTATATGATTCAACATCTTTGTCTTTGTCGCTTCTAAAGCGGCAACATACTTCGCCTCTGTTATAGAATTCGCCACAGTAACTTGTTTGGAACAATTTCCAACTAACGTGCCACCATATTGTGTATTACACAAAACCCTTAACTTAAATCGAAAATCGCATGGAGAACAGATGAAGACTGTATCGATGTAACATTTTACAACGAACTCTTCATGATCTCCGCTTGCGAGAAAACATATCATCAGTACTTACTCTAGTACTCAATGACATCTTTCACTGTTGTCCCATGATCAGTACTTTGATCACATTAGTATCCATACTCGCAACACCTTGGGAGTATCGGACATATCTGGTTGTTTTACATACCATGGAATACATGATTAATCCAAACACAAAAGTGTGTGGAATCTGCATCATGTATTTTGCTCATCAGTGTTTTGGGACACCGAGTCTTGCAAAAAACTCTTCCATGTGACTCCGGCAAGAATCACTCCCTGGTGGTTTTAAATGCTAAAAGGTTTTAGCACCTTGTCAATATGTATTCATTGCTTAGCCCTATTAGGTAAATCTATCTCCATAGATCATTATGCCTAATATTGAGGCTATTTAGCCTAAGCACTTCATCAAAAAACTATTTTCAAATGAAGTCCTAATTCGTGTCAAGAAATTTATTTCCAATTAACAATGTGTCAAGCACACAAGGTTTTTATAAATATTATTACGCTCCCACTTACTTTCTTGAATTACAAGCATCTTCGTTACCCATTGATGAAGTCAAACCCCTTTCGCCATTTCATCAAAGCACCAAGATTCCAACTCCATTTTGCTCTCTTCTGTCCATCGCTGGAACTCTGAAGTTTGCACCCTTACTAGCATCCTCTGGATAGACAAAATGCCTTGGACTATAACACATGCAAGTCCTTGGTTTCATTTCCATCAGATGGAAATCCTATTGTCATCCATGTTTCATATCTCATGATTGAAATATGTATTAATTGCTAGTTCAACCCGAACCGACTTTAAGCATCGCTACGATGAAAACAACCTCATCGTAGTCTACTCTTGAACTTGTTATTTCAACAAGTCGAGCTTTATGGAAAAAATATTTTTATCCGTATCAGTTTTAAGTCCCATAAATATTCGTTAGACTCTAAGTCTTCCGAAAGGTGTATCAAGGTTTTAATCTTGAATCACTTATATGGAAACTAACTCGGGTTGTATTGGCATTTAGCCAATTCCGGAGTCAGGGCCCATCAACGCTTCCTTGTGTATCGTAGGTATAATGTTGTCTAACAACAATATCTCGTTTGCGCACCTGAGAGGTTTGCACAAGCCTTGCCTACGTGGTTCAGCTACAAGTTCGACCGAAGTTCATACATTTTATTGTAGAGACTTCTGTATCAGACGCAGTAGGAAACTCTGGAATTACTTCCAAGGTCTCTTTCCTTTGATCTGATGACGAAGATACTGTTTATCTCGTCGAGTTGCACTATTCTCCCACTCACCTTTTTGAAAGAACCATTCTCTTTAAAAGCACAACGTTTCGCGGCAAAACTATTTGCCTCGGTATAGTGAGGGAGGAATACCCAAAATTTTGGTATAACCTACAAAGTAGCACTTGTCTGATTTGGAATAGGTTTGTAACCTTTTACACAAGCCCCATATTCCAAATGTTTAAGACAAGATATAACATGGTTGGGCCTACCATACCATGGCTTCATTTCAACAGACCCGATGTAGCTCTTTTCAGTGTAAAAGCCGCAGTCTCTAAAGCCTCACTTTAAAAAGGATAATGGCAAATTTATTTATGTCATCTTTGACCTTACCATGTCATAAATGGTTAGATTACATCTCCACGGACTTTTCACTTGCAGTGGTGTTCCGGGAGGTGCAAGTTATGAAACCCCTTTCACAACTCATCAGACATTCGCTAAACATGTAACTCAAATATTCCTTTGTGCAATCAAATTGCAAAAACATAATTTTCTTGTTACAACAACTTCTACTTCATTTTTGAAAACCTTTCGAATGATTTCAAAAGATCCAGACTTACGTCTCATCAAGCAAATATCCATATATCTACTTGAGTCATTTCTGAAGATATACAAATCCACTACTTGCAACAACATTTATTGAACTACACACATCAAAATGTATGATCACCAATAAGTTTGTTGCTCGTTCCTTATGGCCTGTGAACGGTATTTCAGTCACTTCACTTTTCGGAGAAAAGTTGCACGTGTCAGATGATTCAAAATCAAACGACTTCAAAATCCATCACAATGGAATTTTTCCATGCGGGTTTCTCCAATGTGACCAAATACAGTGCCACACATGTGTGGTATTCTCATAGTCTTGCGACATTTAGCGTCAGTGTTATGGATGTATTATATTACCATCAATATTCATAATATACATCCATCTTGGATGGAAGCATGGCCCTTCATGTTATTCATAATACTTAATAACAATTGTTTTTTTATGAACAACTCTTTTGCAACAAACATTGTGCAATGGGCTAGAGTGTATGACACTCTAAAATGAATTATGAAAGTAAACCCAAAGGTATTGTATTATTATCAATATTCATAACATACATCTCATTCATAATGAAAGTATGGCCCTTGTGTTATTCATAACATCGAACATAAAAAGTTCTCTTATGAACAACCTTCTTGCAAGATACCTTATGCAATGGGATAGATTTTGTAAAACTCTAAATGAATTATGAAAATAAATACAGACGGCAATACACCGATGGAAGGAATAGTAACATTTACTATGTTCCATGTGTATACCTTAACCTCATTTCTCGCTAGCCTTTTAGGCCATAGTAGCTCTTACATTGATTCGTAACAGAATGCAATCGAGTGGGTATCTTTGTGATTAACTCACAATACCCAAGAATTAGTGATTAACATGTTTAACCATAATTCCCAAGAACTATATCTTTGACCAGCCTACTATACATCAAAAACTTGTATGACATTCATACATGAGCTGGATATTCCAGTCATCTTTCTTTCTGCCTTTATACTTCTAACAGTTTAACTTTTAGTATTTCTCCTACTCGCAAAAGAAGCACCCAACTTAAGAGTGGCGTTAGCCCCGGACTTCCTAGGCGTGTAAGTTATACTAACACCCTTTGGACACTTCCTTTCTCTTTAAGTTGTTGTTTTATTCACCTTTCATTATATGACAGGCGTTCTTCTGGATCCCTCTCTTATCAGTCTAATGCATAGTAAACACTTTACTAATAATTTGCAATCAAACATTGCTTTGGATATTTCATACCTTTCAGCCTTTGTTTGTATCTGGAAATTAATTTCCAGTTCCATGAATATCACAGAACTATCCCAAACTTTCGAAGTTCGAGTTTCATGGAAGCAAAACTATTTCACTTGACCGTAACAGAATTCTAGCTTTTTGATTGAAGGACGAGAGTCACATGATCCATAGCATTAGCTGGAGGATACGGAAAGCATGCGATAGGACAAAGTCCTTCTCGGCACTTTTGAGGACAATCCTCATATTACGTTACCAATCGTAAAGTTTTAACTAGATATTTAACAGCTATTCAATTTTAATAGGGAAGGTGGAAACGCGAGCCATTATTCTACAACTATTTTGCATATAACACTTAGACAATGTTCATAATTAATTTCACTAAGAATTAAACATGTTAATTCAAAAGTGCGCTCCCACTCAAATCAATATCTCTCAAAATTGATTGTGAGTGATACAAGACCCACATTTCAATTGTTCACCATTGGTGTAACACCACTGATGACGAAAAATCTCAACCAGTAGGCCAACTTGCCAATCACATCTCTATGTGACTCTTGTTCATCTTTAGATGCGTGTGTTCCGAGCTCATGATGGTCATGCCTGAACGTCAAGACAACCAAGTGATCTCGCTGCGAGGTCTCAACTCACCCGCCTCACACTTCTCTAATCGTTCGTACCTGTGTGACACGGCGCACCCCGAAAAGATAGGTGCCGTGACGGTGCTACACTTGGGAGAACACTAACTACTTGGTATTTTTGTGAGAGATCACCCTAATAAAAAGCGATTACCGCGCAATCAAGAAGGGTGCATCATAAGGGATAAACATCTCAGGCAATTCATAATAGCATGATATGGTATAGCCCTTTCTGACGGATAAGTATTTCATTTCTTCGTCTTTGTCATTCGTGTTGGTGTTCACCTTCACGAAGGTTGCCACCACCTTGTCGATGCACCAGATAATATTGCTATCTCCATAGCGTATAAAATTAATGCATTACTTAAGGTTGACACGCAGGTCATTAAAGTGCAATCATATGTCTCCAGCCATCATGCCGAATCATGACACGCAGGTCATGTTAATCAAATTACATCATATAGTCATCTCATACATAATCGAATTAGTATGAGCACTGCTATACCACATCACATGCACATCCTGCAAAACCAAGTTAGACGCCTCTAATCGGTTTATGCAAAATTTATTTTACGTGGCTTCTAAGGTTTTGACTTAAACCGCAACGACCAACGTTCATCATCAAGTATGATAGTTCATGTCGCTAGATTAACTTTGCAGGGTGTATGAAGCACGAGACAATAAAATCTCGAACCCCATACTAAACTTTGTCATACGCATGACCCCCGTGCAGATCATATCTGCATTGCCCTGTCGTCTGTGAATTTCATCTTTCTTTTGACTACGGCAGAACCCAAAGAACTGATAGCACTTCCATGATCAATCAGGATCACGGATTGCCATAACTTTGTCAAATTCCACCATGCTGTTTCGAGATTGAGCAAACGCAAATTCTAGGGAAGCAACAAGAACATCGGGTAAGAGATTTCATCTGTCACCCGCATAAATAATTTTCAGCAATAGATCTCATCTACTACCTACTTATATTATGCAATACCCATACATCTCTATGTATCCTAGATCGCAACCTGCATCTACGCATAGCACGGCTCATGATGCCACTGTAGGGTAACGCAGAAGAAAACAAAAATTTTCCGACCTACGCACCAGCCCAGGACCACTATGGAGACTGCATACAAGGTTTGATCTTTTTCGTTACCGACTCGTAGCGCAGCGGGAAGTAGAGTCGATGACGATCGGCGGTGCAGATCCCTGCAGATAGGATTTACAACCTCCCAACCGCGAGGATGTATACCCTCATCTGCTCCTCAGACAGCCCTCCGGGAGGCGGCCGAACAGCCCCCCGGACGGTGTCGCGGACAGCCCTTCGGGAGGACCTTCGAAACTCGAACGGTCACTCGGACAGCCCTTCGGGAGGACCTTCGAAACTCGGACAGTCACACGGATAGCCCTTCGGGAGGCACTCACGAACTAAGACCAAAACTACGATCTCTCTACAGAGTTGCACACATACGGTGTCATCTATCCGGCAGGGCTTCGCCGTCCAGAACTAGTTCCCACCGGAACCCAGACAACCTTTCTGCTCTACGAAACTATTTCGCTGGGAGGGAGAGAGAAGCCAGATCATGCATGGCACTTGTATGTGAGAAGGGATGAGTGTGAAGGGCTGCCCCTCCACCTCTATTTATAGGAAATCCCAAAGGGGTAGGGTAGTTTAACACAAAAACCCAAAATGCACATGAATGAAGTCCTTCCTCAAGGGCATAAGAGTGAAACCAAGGAACAAGAGGGGCTCCAAGGTGGAGCCCCAAGTGTGGCTGGCCACACCCCTTGGGGGCCCCCATGAGGGCCTCCCAATCCATCCATGTCATCCCTAGATCTTTTGAGTAAAGCCCCAAAAGGTGGCTTTCCATAAAATATCCCAAAAAGCACTTTCACTGTTCATGACGACATTTTTCAGCGTCCGTTCGAACTGAAAATATTTGTGTGGGCTTAGAACATTTCCAGTACCCACCAAAATTATTTTCAACGCGTTCCGAAACAATTCCGGTTTAGTGATTTTCATCTGCGAAAAGCATCTGAAGTGGTTCCGGCAGCTCCGGAGCATATCCGGTTATTATCCCGGAAAATTCCAGAAGGCTTCCAGAATGATTCTGGCACCCTCCAAGAATTATCAGGCATGTGCCGAAACCAATTTGACTTTATGGTATCCCCTGAAACAACTTTTCAGTTTCATCGAAACTCATCCGATGACCTCTTTCTGCGGAACCTTTTCCGTTGTCCGAAACTTTTCCGGTGTCCGAAACTTTTTCGGTATTTTCTCTCAGACTCCTTGTCTAGTATTCAGCAGATAGATGACCCTTAAGCGTGTGACCCTATAGGTTCGGTGAAGTCTTGACATGACTTGAACCCTTTCCGATAAATGATCAACATCGGAGCCGTGGACACCCATATTGACCCCTATACCCACACGAATAAATATTCGAGTGAACCTCCAGTTGTCGTGTGCTATTGCTGTTGCTTCGCGATATCTTACAAATACCCGAGGTGAGACATGTTGGCATTCCCGTGGATCAACAACTTGTCCACTATGCTAGTTACCTCGTTACCGGTATTGTTCTCTTTTCTCGTTATCGTGTTCCGGCATCCCCGTGATCAGATCACAAAGTGTTTGGCCAGACGATGATGGATACCGTAACACCGAGAGTGCCCAGAGATATCTCTCCATCGTCGGAGGAGCAAATCCCAATCTTGAGCTATCAAGTTACTTGACACACTTTTCCATGAACCCGTAAGCCGTCGTAATAGCCACCCATTTACGGATGACGTTTAACAAACCCCAAAGTTCATGAAGCAAGCATGAAGAAACTCGATACTCTCATGGTCTAAGGAATCATGCAAACGTTAACCATCTCTGTGTTATGTACCATTAACTTGTGATGAATGAATCTCATAGCATAACATCAATCCGGGTCGATTCAACACAAATGTTCTCTTAACATTTTGCCCTCAAAGTTGCTGGCATAGACATGCCCATGATCAGGAAAACAGAACCATCATGCAACACTTGAGCTAGTCTTAGAGGCCAGACTAGGAACACTTCTTACCGTTTATTATTCCACACGTGCATCTGAGTCTTCCTCCGAGCCTCGTGGATATTGTAGACTCGAGAATCATTGCAGTTATAGCATGGAACATAAACATAATATGAACTCAGAGATAAATAATATCATTTATTATTGCCTTTACGGCATATCTCCTACAATCATGATAGTTGACAGGAATGCCATGTATGACGTTGTATAGCAGATTCTTCATGGTGCCAACAATTTCCTCATCGGACGAGTCGTGGCCTTTGATTGGACTCATAGTCTTCGTCAGAATGCGATAGACTATTCTCGGCACAGAGAGCAATTACCTCACGAGGAATTTTGTTCTAGGGGCTTGACCGGGCTTCAAAGGCTTCATAAGCACTTGCATGTAATGAGCAGTGAGCTCAGGCTCTTGGTACAGGCAACGAGCTCCTTCAAGGGGAGGACTGATAGGCAGGGCGTGAAGTAATTCAGAGGCCGGTGCTTTACAATGAGTGTTTTCGGTCATCCAGTCTAGAACCCAGGTATTCCCATCGTCAGCATCTCCTGTGATGTGCAGCGTTGCGTAGAACTGTAGAATAAGCTCTTCATTCCAATCAACGATGTCAGAGCAAAAGTTGAGGAGGCCTGCGTCATGAAGCACACTAAGGACAGGGGTGAAGCAAGGCAGTGATTCCATGTCCACGTGAGGAATATGCTCGTGGTCGAAGACTTTATCCTTGTTGAAGAGCAGTGAAGAATAGAAGTTGGCCTGGCTGGCAGTCCAGAAGCGCTTCCTTCTAAGACGAGCAGAGTCATAAGGATTATAATCAGTGAAGAACACGTGCTCGCCGAAGAAGTCATCAGCCTTGAATTTTTGTTTCTTCGAGAATGGATCCTTTGGCTTAGGCTGAGGAGTATCAGTCAATTGCATTACTACCTCAGGAATCGCAATCTCAGGTTCCACAGGCTGAGGAATTTCAGCTTCTTCTTCAGTGGCAGCCTGGGTCTTCAATTCTTCATTTACATTTTCTTCAGCACTAGTGGCTGGAATCTCTTCATGTACAGAAGGAGTTGCACGAGGTTCTTCAGATCCCATTTGTACTTCAGTGTTGACAGGGGACTGAGGAGTTTGTTGAAGTGGTGTGAACAGAGGAGAGTTGGGGTGCTGACTTTCCCAAAAAGTCCTCATTCAGCACTGGTGTTGTACACCCAATGTCCACATCTTCATCTTTTCTTGTTCTTCAACGCCAGCCTCTTCAGCAGTGAACTGAGGCATGGGCGATGAGACTTGTGGGGTTGAAGGGATTCCATCCGCTTCAATTTCTTCATCCAACTTCTCTGACGAAGCAGCAGAAGGAATGTCATCATCAGATTCACTTGGAATCACATATTCTTCAACAAAAGGAACTATAAGTGCATCTAGTGCCCCTTAGTGATTTTGGTGTATTGAAGACTTATAGGTTAAGGGACTAATGTGTTTATGAGTGTACACAGGTCTATAAGTCTATGAGGAGTTTAATATTTACAGAGAAAGTCGACACCTAAAAATGAAGTTCTTTGATTGAAGACTTTGGATTTCTAAAGACTTTCTGAAGACTTTGAAAGTGAAGAAATTGGTGTGACCTTGAAGACCAGGTATCCATTCGAGGAACATGAAGCATGAAGACTTTTGTTTTCGTAGTTTCATTTTCTCTTTCTTGAGTCATAGGAAACACCGTACTGTTAAAGGGGGTCGAGGAAATACTAAGGAAAAATATCCATGTGATGCTCAACTCAAAATCCTACACCTACAAATCCCTTCGAGTGAAGCCATTGGAAATCTCATACAGTTCAGTCAATTGCTTCAGTGACAGAGATGAAGTTCTTCTGGTCTCTGAGGAATTTGTTCTGACTGAGGAGTTAGGAATTCGCCAGTGCGGATTGCCTACACAGTGAGGAACATGACAGCCCTGAGGAATTTGATACTCAAATTTCCGACCGTTGCTGTGCTATGCGCCAGCTGGCCCAAAATATCTACCCATGTAACGGTCATATCATTGAAGGGAATTTATGTCTTATCATGTCGGGCTTCTCGCTAGGCTATAAATAGCTGCCCCCTACAACCACTAGCTGATTGGCTGCTCCGAGAGAAACTGACACTTGTCATTTGAGAGCATCCCATCCTCCGAGGACTTTGAGCGAAAATCATCGAGTGAGTTAAACCCAAACCCAAACACCTACAAACCCAAAGTGATTGAGCATCACTGAAGAGATTGACCCTGCGTGGATCCGACGCTTGTTACCTTTGAAGACTGTGCTTCTTCCAGACGGTTAGGCGTCATGGTCTA
Source organism: Triticum aestivum (assembly GCF_018294505.1). Classification (NCBI taxonomy): domain Eukaryota; kingdom Viridiplantae; phylum Streptophyta; class Magnoliopsida; order Poales; family Poaceae; genus Triticum; species Triticum aestivum. The sequence continues at coordinate 115,105,592 of NC_057814.1, forward strand.
GAGCATCCAAGAGGAATTGTGGATCACCAAGTGACCGAGTCTGTAAAGGTTTGGAAGTCACCTGAAGACTTACCACGAGTGATTGGGCGAGGTCTGTGTGACCTTAGCTCAAGGAGAATACGGTGAGGACTGTGTGTCCGGGACTGTGTGTCCTTAGGTTTGAATACCTAGCCGCTCCAACCAGATGTACAACTGAGACAGCAGTTGGAACTGGTCTACCAAATCATTGTCTTCACCAAGCTTACTGGTTCTAGTTCCTCAACTCTTTCATTTCCTCATAACTGTGATTGTGAACTTGTTCATATCTGTTTGAAGACTTTGACTGAAGACTTTCTCAATTTCCTCAGTTCAATTTCTTCAATCCGTTTGTCTTCATCCTGTGTTATCCTGTGTTTACGCTTTCTGTACTCTGTGCTTGTCTTCATTTCATCATGATGACCATGCTTGTGTTCTGTTACGTTTACATTTGAGTACTTATTCCACTGCACGTAGTACTTCGCTAAGGAATTTCCTCACCCACAAATTCCTCAGTGAAGAATTCATAAAAATCGCCTATTCACCCCCCTCTAGTCGATATAACGCACTTTCAATTGGTATCAAAGCAAGGTACTCCCTTGTTCTGTGTGATTTTGGTTTAACCGCCTGGAGTTTTAGTTATGTCGACCACATGTATGAAGACTGTGTCATGCCCCATATTTGACGGTCACGAGTATCCCAAGTGGAAGGCCATGATGAAGAAGCGCCTCATGGTGATGAACAGCGAGCTGTGGACCGTCACTGAGATTGGTCTGGCCGATCTGTGCAAGATGGCGGAAGCTGATGACAATCGCAAGTACACTCTTCTCAACCTCATAGCGAAGGACGTCATCTGCTCTTGTCTGTCTCAAAATCAGTTCAGGAATATCATGCATCTCGATCATGCGAAGCTTATCTGGGACCGTCTCTCTGAGGTCTATGAAGGTCATCGAACCCGTCATGATCCTTGGTTTGAGGACTTCAAGGAATCTCTCAAAGCGATGACATTCAAACCAGAATCACCATCTTCTGCACCATGCCTTATGGCAAAAGATGCAAAGGTAACTGAATGCTATCTATCTGAATCCAGTGATGATGAATCTGGTGATGAATTTGGACCCAGCTATGTTGTAACACCCCAAAATTTTGACCTTGTTTTATTAATTAAAATTTTGCCAAAAAATTAAATTTTTGTTTTCTGGGTTTATCTTTTGATTTCAGAACCCCTCTTCTCTTTGATATTGTGGGTTTTTACCTCAAGTGGAAACTTTCCAAAAGTATCATTGGACTTGTATACTCTCTCTATAAAACAATTCTTTATCAGTGGATTTGTTTGCATAATTGTTTTTCCTGAGCTTTATTCTTTTAAAATGATTTTTCATAATTTGGAGCCTCTGTTGCACTGCAACCATTTGATAAATGCATTTAAAATTTTCACCAAAATTTGGGGATGTCATGTGATGTTTCCACATCACTTTTATGCAAAGATATCTTTTGGTTATTGGAGATTTTGAGCTCTACATCAACTTTTCAAGTCTGGTCCAGTAGGTATTTTTGCACTACAACCTATTTAAATATTCTTTTAAAAATTCTTCCAACTGTTTGGAGAGGTCAGTAGATGCACATGATTCAACTTTATGCAAAAACCCATTGGTTTTCTTTGAAATATTTGAGTGAATCAACCTCATCTTCATTCTGCTCCAGTTTGGTGATTTGTACTGCAACCCTAATTTATTTTGCTCTAGTGCCCATGAGCTTTTTCCTGCTTGTAGTCCTCCCTACAAAACCCTTAAGTCCAAGAGAGTGGACCCATTGGAGTATTTTTGGTTCATGAGATAATAGCCTTTAGTTTCTGCCCAAAATTGGTTTTCTCAAATTTTTGCACTAACAAGTTTCTGATCTTGACCAACTAACCTTGCCACCCTCTTTATCATCTAGAGAGAATATGATCTGGAGAGTTTGGCCACCCCAAGAGTTGCCTAGATGCCCATGACATTCTGTCAAACACCTTGTGTGCAGGAACAGTTTTGGCATGTTTTCTAGTTTGCATTATGAACTTGAGCCTCTGACCCATCTAGCATGTCCACTAAGCTCCTAGAAGACTCTAACCTAAACCTGCTACTTGCCAGCCTCACCCAAGCTCTATGGCATGCTTTGGCATTTCGTCGAGCAGCTAACGTGCGTGCTCTGGGCGCGCCCAGAGCGCACGTTTTGCACGCGCACGCACCGAGTCGCCGCGTCGCGTCCCTGGACGTTGCTCGCCCGCAGGGCCACGCCCCGTCCTCATCCGCTCGCCAGAACGCTCCAAGCTTTCCCCTGGCGCCCTACAGCGCCGCTGTCAGAGCCCTTGGCGGCACGCCGGCGTCGGCAGTAGGCTCCTGCCATGGACGGCGCCGCCCGAGCCACTCCAGCGCGCCAGCTGCCCCTGGAACAGCTCAAGCTTATCCCCTCTCTCTGCCAGACCCCGCCAGCCAACACCACGCGCCCCCTGGCTACAGAACGGCGGTCGCCGGCGTTCTTATCCACGGCCACCGCGGGAACCAGCCTCGACCACTATAAATAAGGACCCCCCGAGCTCCCCCAAACCCCCAGGCAACCTCAAGCCATCCACATAACTCTCCCGCAGCCAGCAATCGACGGGGAAGGGCCTTCTTCCTCGTCTCCGGCCGGTTCGGCCGCCGCCATGCTCCGGTGCCTTGCGTCGCAATCATAGCCTTCCCCGGCCATCTAGTGCCACCATCTCACTCCCCTCGACCTCACGGAGCCGCCCAGCCTCTCAAACGCGACCAAGAACCACCGCAGCCCAGAACCCCAAAACCACCCGAAACCTCCTCCGCCGCGGAGCTCGCCGCCGGCGACTCCTTCCACCCCCGACGACCCAACGACCACCGGGAGGACCGCCCTGGTCTGGCAGGTCCATCCCTGCCCTCGGATACCCGCGGGGAGGCGCCGTTCGTCGACGGCGATCGCCGGAGTCCCGCCTTCGTTCGGGCAGAGGAAGAGGAGGGAGGAGAGACTAGTCAAACCTGACCAGTGGCCCCCCTGGACCCACTGTCAGTGACCCACGCGCTCGTCCACACTGGTTAAGTGAAAGCGTATAGTCTCGAGTACGTATCCCCTACCCCGAAAGCGTATTCTGTACCGAAACGTTTTCTTTTTCTGTTTTATTTTGAAACAGAACTTTGACTGGCTATATCTTTTAAAATAAAACTCCAAATGAGTTGATTCTTTTTCCTACCTCTCTAAAATTTCATCTAGTTTATTTTAAGATTTATTTCAAAAATATTTAGGACAACTTTTTGTACTGTTCTTTGAAATATATGTTATTTGAATATTTTTCAAAATAGGAAATGGAGAGAGAAGAAAACTTTCAAAAAAAAGTTTTGGAATGCACACTTCCTCTCCACAACCTGAAGGCAAGCATTCTGAACTCTGGCATAATATTTTTGTGTGTTGTTGATACGGTTGCAACACCACCTTGACTTGGAGCATACGTTATTTTATGTGACGATAAAATCATATGCATGAGTGCATAATGGAGATGCTTTGCTATTAGAAATGGATATGCTGGTGATGGTAATCATCCTCGTAAGCTTCTCATGCATACCGGAAGGAAGCCGGGAAAGTCGCGGTCTTGCGTAGACACGAGCTTGTCCCTAGTTCCTCGTCGAGACGAGTATGTCCGGTATGGCATGGTGAGGCTTGATGAGTGGTGAGTTTATCTGTTAATGGTAATATTTTTGTTATGCAAATCATACGGAGAATACTTGGACCCCCTGAGTCGGCCGTAGGTCGAGTCTTGTTCAGTAACCCCCCCCCATACTGGTTTCGTACTACCACTTGTCCCTGCCACAGGTAGGGTACGGTTCAGTAAGTTGTCAACCCCGTCCTAGCACACACCGTACAGAGAGGCCATGGTGGAAGATACCGGAGGCATCTGGTAGGCATGCCACCTGGTCCGGGGGCATGGGTGTTTCGGTTGTGGCCGAAGGGGTAGCTCCCCTAGTTTGCGCGCGGTATAAATTTTGTGATCCCATGCAACGTCGAGGTTGTAGCCTCCCCACTTAGAGTTTTGCTTGACAGGTGTCGTGGGTGATTCCAGACACCGGTAAGTTAAGCTGGTGTGTGCAGGTCAGGCGTGTTTTCAATTAAAAGGCCGCAGGCGGAATTAGTCCCGATGGACTAAATAAATCCGTTACTCGTGGGTAAAGAGTACACCCTCTGCAGAGGTTAAATCTATTCGGATAGCCATGTCCATGGGTAAGGACTACAGTCTGAGATGGGTCTAGTGACGGTTTTCGGATGGAGAAACGGCTAAACTAGTACATGGGTCTAGTGACGGTCTTCGGATGGAGAAACGGCTAAACTAGAACATTGATTATGACCTATGACATATGAGGATTTTGATTATTATTATTATTGTGGACTAACCATTTACATTGTTTGAATTATTGAGTATCCCTGGGACGGTGCTACCTCCTGGATACTCACTGTGACTATTCTCTTATAAGCCCTTTATGTGGTGTCGCTCAGACGCCCGACTGCGGCATGTTTGTCATTTATTTATTCTTTATAAGCCCTTTATGTGGTGTCGCTCAGACGCCCGACTGCGACATGTTTGTCATTTATTTATTCTTTATAAGCCCTTTATGTGGTGTCGCTCAGACGCCCGACTGAGGCATAATCTATCTTATTATCCTTTCAAGGCGTCGCTTCAGACACTCGATCGTTGCATTCTATTCCTACTCCCGCATTGCATATTCATATTTTACCCGCATGCGTACCTCATGGACTTCGTTTATTTCATGACAGACGTTATGATCATAGAATATTTCGGAGCATGATTATCCCTTATTATATTATACCCAAGTTCATAATGTTTGCGAGTACATTCAAAAGTACTCACTGGCTTGTCCCTGGCTATTGTCTTGGCCAGATTTCTCGCATGGAGATAAGCATTGGGATGACAGCCCCGGAACCTACGCAATGATGATAGCAGCCTCGCGAAGATAGGAGTTATCCTGGTCAGCTGTTCTTGTGGGAAATGGAGTCCCATAGACGCAGATGAACCACAAACCGCTTCCGCCATCAACCGCTAGAAACCAAGTGTTGTACTCATAGGCCACAATGGTCTTGTACTGCATATTTTGTACTTTGCTTGGAATTTCTGTATCGAGTTGGTGTCTCATCAGCTAACAGTCATCCTGGGGCTGGTGAGCACAAGGGCCATTTTCTGGAAAATTAATATTCCGAAAAACCGGTCCTGACATATGTCAAACTTGCTTCCCTTGCCACTAAACAACAAAGAGCTTTGGAAAAAGTTCAATACATGCTAAATAAGAGTGATGATATGTTGGGTGAAGAAATGGATCAGTCGAAGGCTTTGGCTGAGAGTCTTCAGAGACTTCAGTCTAAGTTTGACACCCTTCAAGGTCATCATAACACTCTCTTATCTGATCATGAGAAGCTTTCTTATGAATTTCTTCAGAGAAAGCAACATCTTGAAAAGCTAAGAGTGAGTTATGAAGATCTTCAGAAGGAGCGCGATTCATTACTTGCTCAACAAATCAGCGCTTCTCAGGAAGAATTTGTTCCTCCATGTTTGAAGTGCATTGAACGTGAATCTGCTAATTCTTCACCTGAATGTTCAAATGCTTCTAATGTTACAAATTCTTCAACTGTCTCTGCTATCACTAATTCCTCATCTGAGGACATTGCTAGTATCACTGATGATGCAGGGCTGAAGGAATTTTACATGACAGGCATGTACAAAAGCCTCAAAGGGTATCAGACTCTTTGTGATGTGCTTAAAAAGCAGATCCTCGACAGGAACCCTAGGAAAGAGGGTATTGCCTTTAAGAGGAAACTCAATGCTGATAGTACATATTGGAAGCCTGAGCAGTACCCCAAAACCTCATGGGTTGCTGCAAAGGGACCTCCAGTTGATCCATCCAATTTATCTGGCTTTACATGTGAATCTCCTCATCCTTCTGATGAGTCATTTGACTCCAACTATAAACTGTTCAAAAATCAGAATGGTGAAGTATTTGCTAGATATGTTGGCACTAACTGCAGGAACGGTTCCCCTGTGAAGAAAATCTGGGTTCCCAAAAGGTGCCTTGAAAATCTTCAGGTGAATGTCATCATGACACCACCAGTGAAGAATAGGAACCCCAGATCAAATTCTTCATATGGACCAAATTCTTCATATGGATCCAAGTCCTCATATGGACCAAATTCTTCACGTGGATCAAATTCCTCAAAAGATCAAAGTCCTCATATGATCATCATTGTGCTAACACCTATGTTTCGTAGGGAAGAGCTAAGGGCTATGAATATGAGCATTATTCTTCTAATCATTATGTTCATAAGTCCTCGAAGAATTTCTCTGCTTATTCATATGCTTATCCTAACTCCTCTTATGTGAAACGAAATGGACTGGCTTCTATGCCCCCTTTCTCGTATGGAGCTCACAGAGTGATGAACTCTTTGCCACCCCTTCAGATGTGGGTGGTGAAGAAAATGAACTAATCTCTTATGCAGGGTCAGGTCTCCAGACGTGCTTAAATGTCTGAAGAATTTGCTGGAGGCCTGAAAATGCCTGAAAGGACGCAGACTAATCATGAAGAAATGAATTTTCATTTCTCACGTCCTCATACTGCTTTATTTGTTCTATTGCTTGATGAAATTGATCTGATGAATTAATGTCATATATTCTTCACTGATGAAATATATGAGTTCGTAAGCTGCACTAATTCATCTACAGAATGATCAACCCAAAGCCACTGAGTGGGTCCTCGATAGTGGATGTACAAATCACATGACTGGCGACAAGAATCTATTGATTGATGCTCCCTTATCTCCATCGCATCTGAAGCATATCATCTTCGCTGACAAAGGCAAAAGTCAGGTATTGGGTCTAGGTAAGGTTGCGATCTCAAAGGATCGACACATGGACGAAGTCATGCTTGTCGAGTCCTTAGGATACAACCTCATGTCTATCTCAATGCTTTGTGATCTTGATATGGTTGTTGTCTTTGGCAAGTATCATTGTGTTGTGATCATGGAAGCTGACAATTCCAAAGTCTTCGAAGGCTTTAGGAGAGGAGACTTTATATTGTTGATTTCTCTACAGGACCACAACCAGCCGTATGCCTACTTGCAAAAGCTTCAGAAGGCTGGCTATGGCATCATAGACTTGGTCATGCAGGCATGAGGAATTTTCACATGCTTGCGAAGAAGAAGCATGTCATTGGCATTGAGAATGTCAAAATCCTCAAGGTCACTTATGCGGAGCCTGTGAAGCTGGAAAGATGACCAAGGCCAAGCATCCAGCAAAGACTATCATGACCACTACTCGACCATTTAAATTGCTTCACATGGATCTTTTTGGTCCTAATAATTATTCTGCAGTTATTGTTGATGCATCTCAATATGGCTTTGTTATTGTTGATGATTACTCTCGTTACACATGGGTACACATTGTTACTTACAAACATGAAGTGCAGGAAGTCTTCAAACGATTTTCCTCGAGGGCTTCAACCAACTTTGGTGTGAAGATCAAGCACATCAGAAGTGACAATGGAACTGAGTTCAAAAATTCTGGTCTTGATGACTATCTTGATGAACTTGGTATTACTCATGAGTTATCTGCTCCTTATACTCCTCAGCAAAATGGCGTCGTGGAGCGCAAGAACAGAACTCTTGCTGAGATGGCTCGCACTATGCTTGATGAATACAAAACGCCTCGTCATTTTTGGATTGATGCAATTGATACTGCATGCCACATCATCAACATAGTTTATCTTCACAAATTCTTCAAGAAGACTGCCTATGAACTCCTCACTGACAAGACACCCAATGTGAGTTATTTCAAAGTCTTCGGTGCTAAATGCTAGATTAGAGATCCTCATCACAACTCAAAATTTGCACCAAAAGCACATGAAGGTTTTATGCTTGGTTACGGAAAGGACTCGCACACCTACAGAGTCTTCAACAACGTTCTTCACAAGGTTGTTGAAACTATAGATGTGCGGTTCGATGAAACTAATGGCTCGCAAAGAGAGCACCTACCTTCTGTGATAGATGAACCAGCACCTCCGGAAACTATCAAGTTCAAGGCACTGGTGTTGCAAAAGAAGTGCAAATTGAGAAGATCATCGATGACATTGAAGCACTAGGTCCTCTCACATGCTCAAAAGCTTCACATTTATCTAACTTTTGTGGGCACTTTGCTTTTGTCTCTATCACAGAGCCCACTAAGGTAGATGAAGCATTTATGGAGCCTGAGTGGATTCAAGCTATGCAAGAAGAATTACATCAGTTCGAGCTCAACAACGTCTGGGAACTGGTCAAACGTCCAGATCCTCGCAAGCACAATATCATTGGCACAAAGTGGATCTACCGCAACAAGCAAGATGAAAATGGCCTTGTGGTGAGGAATAAGGCACGGCTTGTAGCTCAAGGCTACACACAGGTTGAAGGAATTGATTTTGATGAAACTTTTGCACCTGTTGCTAGACTTGAGGCTATTCGCATATTACTTTCTTATGCTAACCATCATGATATCACTTTATATCAAATGGATGTGAAAAGTGCATTCCTCAATGGTAAGATTGAGGAAGAAGTATATGTTGCTCAACCCCCAGGTTTTGAAGATCCAAAGCATCCTGACAAAGTCTTCAGACTCAATAAGGCCCTCTATGGCCTCAAGCAGGCCCCTCGGGCGTGGTATGATACTTTGAAGGAATTCCTCATGAAGAAAGGCTTCAAACCCGGTTCACTTGACCCTACTCTTTTCACTAAATCCTATGATGGTGAATTGTTTGTGTGCCAAATATATATTGATGATATTATCTTTGGCTATACTGACCAACGTTACACTGACGAATTTGGTTATATGACACTACAAAAAAAATACACTTCCGTGATGATACGTGTTTGTCACAGTAGGTCGCATTTTTTGTCATGCATGTACATCCAAGACAAATTTATGACAGAATCAAGATAGTCATACATGTGATGTCGTAGAAGTGTTCCATGACATTACCAAAATTATCATCACGGAAGTGTCCACTTCCATGACGATAAATCGCGCGTCACAGAAGTGCTTTCGTCAAGGGTGACCGACACGTGGCATCCACCGTAACGGAACGCCGTTAAGCTATCGGGTCGGGTTTTGGATCCGATAACCCGTTAACAGCCCCGACCAATGGGGATTTTCCACGTGTAAAATCATCATTGGCTGGAGGAGACACGTGTCAGGTCCGCGTTGGCACAGGTGTCACTCATCCAATGGGCGAGACGCGCCTATGATATGTTGACACGTGGACCGGCCCATCAAGTTTAAATGGGCCGGCCCAACTGAAGGCCCACAAGATTTTGCGGACCATAATGGGCCGGCCCAGCTAAAGGCCCACGAGATTTTGCGGACCATAATGGGCTGGCCCAGCTAAAGGCCCACAAGATTTTGCGGGCCATAATGGGCCGGCCCAGGTAAAGGCCCACAAGATTTTTGTGTGCCATAATGGGCCGGCCCAGGTAAAGGCCCACAAGATTCTTGCGGATCATAATGGGCCGGCCCAGCTAAAGGCCCACGAGATTTCGCCGACATTAATGGGCCGGCCCAGCTATAGGCCCACAAGATTTTGAGGACCGTAGTAGGTCGGCCCATTAACTGGCTGCCATGTTTTGGGCCAAATGCCGGCCCATATTTGATCCGGTCCATTAATGGCCTGCCACGCTCCGGGCCTAATAGTGGCCCATATGAGATCCGGCCCGTTAAAAGCCTACCACGTTCTGGGCCAAATTACGGCCCAAATCAGGTCCGGCCCTTTAAGAGGCTTTGGGCTCAATTATGGCCCATATCAGATTCGGCCCGTCAACTGGACAATATGCTTTTGGGCCCACTTGCTAAAGGCCCACTTAGTAATTCGGCCTGATATTAGTTTTGGCCTGTTAAGGGCCCGTTTAACATTTCGGCCCTATATTAATTCCGGCCTGTTAAAAGCCCGTCATATAGTTGGGCCTAACTACGGCCCGGCTTGCATCCGGCCTGCTCGCAGCCGATATCTGATTGGGCCAAACAAGGACCGAGACAATTTTGGCCTGTTAAAAGCCCGTGATTTGATTCGCACAATCATGGGTCGGGGTTCATTTCGGGCTGTTGCCGGCCCATGAGCTGTTCGGCACGTTTCAGGCCCAACCTACATCGTGATTGCATGACGGCCCGATTATGTACCGTAATTTTACGGTTTGGCTGGTTTACTGCGAAGACAGGATATATATACAGTAAAATAACTGCAGCATCGTGAATAAGAAAAGCCCTAGACTATACAATAAAGAAATTACGGCATATTACATCCACTGGGCATCAAAGTTTGCCACTATGATAATAAAGCACAAGCAGACAGCAGATTACATACACTGGGCATCAAAGATCGCCACCAGTGCAAATAAACACGCCAACAAAATAATATACAAAACCGACAGCACTTCAATAGAGTTCAAGAAAGGTTAGCCCTGCTAGGGAGCTGCAGCGCAAGCAGCTGAGCAAGATGATGAGACTGCGCTTGTTCAACACTTATATCTTCCTCACTCTGAAAGATAAACAAGCAGACAGATGACAGGTTTTGCACATAAAAGTATCAGTGCTGACAATTCATCACATTTCTTACTGACGAATAAAGTGACACAGTTTAAAATTGCAATAACACAATATGGTATTGTTCAGGTCAAGACATGGTAGGAAATGACATTGTGAAGGAGTTGGTAGCTTCACGACACCACTGGATTACAGATCAAGAACTCATAAGTATCAATGGTTAGTGTGCTGTAAATTTATACCATTTCAGATTGGCAAATAAAGAGATGGTTTAAATAATAGTAGAATGATATGACATTGTTCATAGTTAAGACATTGCAGAATATGACATTGTGCTGTAGTGGGTAGGTTCACCACACCACTGGATTACGGATGAAGAACAGAAGCATACATGCAGTGCAAAAGAAGATCACTTGCTCTGTATAGTTTAATTTACATGGTATGAAGAAGGAACTTGGTTGTACAACTGAAAACTTAAATTGAGAAAGGACAAACTTTTGTTTATGAACTACATAATAAACTTTAAACAAGCAATTTGATGCAAACACCAAAAATAAACAGCTGTTGCAGTCATGCCTAACCAAATATATACAACAAAGTTTGAAGGCTTGAGATGGACAAACTTACATTATTGGCGAAGACAGGCTCTATAAAGGCCTTGGCCATGCTGATGGGGGGCAATTCAAGAAGTTTACCACAGAATCTTCTTCAAAAGCATTGCCTTTATTCTAAATCTTGTTAAGAGTAAATATAGATGTGATAATATACGAAAAAATAGAGAATATTTAAGATAAGATGAAGAGTGATGCTACATAACCAAGTAGCTATAAATGTAAGTGCAGCAATACAGGCAAAAGGTACAGCCAAGAGCAATGCACAGCTAAACTTCTTCAGTACCAACCTTATGGTAAGAGTAAATATAGATCTGATGTGTAGAAAATGGAGGGCAAAGGAAAATAAGCTGCAGAGTGATGGTACATGAACAACTACATGTCATTATAAGTACACTGATAAAGGACAGCATGTACTTACAAGAACAATGCAGAGCTAAAAAAACATTGGCATTGGATATATTCTACACTAATGTAACCATTCATACAGATCAGATAATTTGGAGCGAACAATTGATAAGCAAGCTATCATGCATACTGCTGTCACATGATGAACCAGGTATGTATGCAAGTACAGTGATACAGGACAACAAGTACTAACAAGAGCAAATCAGCGGGCAGCATATTTGCGATATCCTGTCATTCTTGTCAAACCGGAATTCTTCTTCGAGCAGATTTCCTGCAAAAAAGATCCGTAAGGCACATGCAGAAAAGTAGAAGTTCAAATTGTCATGTGATTTCATAGACAGTACCTCATCCTAGGAACGAGACCAGTGCATAACAAGGTTTTCCTATTCAATGTCTTCTAAATTTAGCACAGGAGACTTCACCGGAAATTCGTTTATAGACTTGCCATCAAAGTGTGATTTCCTCAGGTAACACCGATACTGCTGCAATGCTTCCTTGAAAAGCACAAGCAAGCTTTGCTCATCATGACTATCCAGATTGACCCTCGCCTAGTTACAACAATGTAATGTAAATTATTGATGTGTTCAATCAGCAGAAAATAGGAAAATAATAACCATAAATAATAGCACTTACACGTAAGTTGGACAGGAAGATGTGAAAATGGTGTTTGTCTTCACAATAATCTTCCCATGATGGGAATATATGCACGTAGTCCCTAACAAAATTGAAAGCATTGTCTTTTAAATTGGGAATAAATGGAATGGGGTTCCAATCTGTAGGAATTGGTCGTCTCTGCAATTGGGATAGGTCTTCGGCCGGTGGACTTGCTGTACTTTTTGCTGGAGTGGGATTTTTCTGTGGTACAGCTGGTGCTATGGCAAATGAAATCGATATACCTTTTGCTGGATTGCAGGTCCTGTGTGGTGGGGCTAGTGGTGTGGCCAGTGAAGTATGGGTACAGTCTGCTGGAGTCGGTCCTACGTTTTGTGTCACTGGTTGTACAGCCAATATAAGTGGGGTGCTGTCTGATTTCTCCGGCACCACCACGTTTTTCAAGGACTTTGCTGGTGCTACTTCAGGTTCGGCAATCACCCTCTTCCTTTTTGATGTCTGATGCACAAGAACAGCATTTGAGTGGAAAAACATGGTATGATGACAGATGGAATATGTATTGATAATGGATGGGCATGGCATCTCGACATATATGATGAGTAAACTAAGCGGATGGTGGTGCAACAAAGTAGAACAAATGCAAGACAACATATGCAAGATACCCGCAATCAATAAAACATTGACAAATTAGAACAGGCACCTTGATGGGTGAATAGGACAGGCCATCTGCCTTTGACTCCTCGAGGTTAGAATAGTCATTAGGATCATATTCTGAACAAGAATCAACAGGTGGGGAGCGTATGAGTTTCATTCCATCCAGAATGGCACTCAATGCCTTGGTGCCAATTTTGTAAGTCATCGCAGTGTTTAGCTTCAAGAGTGGACTGCTGCTCGTGCGACACAAAGCAGCTACACAGATCATAGTGTAGATATAACGGGAAAACCTTAAGCATCAGAGTAAAATCAGCAAAGTGGAACTTGCTGGAATATATGTGCTAGTATTGCCGGTACGGCTAGAAAGGCTTCGGATACCAGCTCTCTTCAAGTGAAGGTGCGGTACTCTTAATATCAGTGTAACTCTCAAAGGCGACACAGCTCCCTGCATTTCCTTGCTATTCTTATAGGATTCAAGTGGGCAGGCCACTACAAATCCTATTCCTATGTTTACAAGATCCTACGAATCAAAGAGGATCAAAGTGTCCATCACAACCGACCGTATAGACCTCTACACTGCAAATGTCCCTGCTCATCTTCAGTACAAGGAACATAATGTACTACTATCATACTCCCTCCGTTCCAAAATATAAGTCTTGGTAGAGATTTCCACTATGGATCACATACAGATGTATCCAGATACATTTTAGAGTGTAGATTCACTCATTTTGCTCCATATGTAGTCCATGGTGGAATCTATACAAAGACTTGTATTTAGGAACGGAGAGAGTACATATTAAAGAAGAACGGAAGAGGAACATGGTAAAGAAGAGCAACCAGATTTTGGATAATAAAATGTTGGTTGCGCAGTGCCCACACATGATGAACCATAGCGCATTAAGAATGCAACTCCCAGCTGTCTCTCGACCATTTCAGGTGGTTGGATGAAGATCCTACGTCTCCTAACCCTTCTTTTTCCTCGTCTCTGATTCTTCCCATACAGAACACCGCACGGGCCGCCGGCCGGACCACCGGCCCCCACCGCCTGTGTTCCTCCGCCACCCCCACCCCCACCCCCGCCCCAACCCCCACCCGCGTCGAGTTTTCTTTGTTCGGTGAGGCCCCACAACCACCCAAGCCCCTTCGATCGCACCGGCGAACTCCGGCGAGCTCTGAAAAATCGACTGACCCAATTTTGAAATTTAGTCTACTGTGATATAACTAGTGTGGAATATAAAAGGGGAAAACCATAAGCATTGGGAGTATAGTGTTGAGCGTGCCATGGCGGATCTGAAGGTGCAAATCGGACAAAGGCAACTTCGCAACCAAGACAAGAAATCAGAGTAAAGTGGTGGCGATCTATTTTCTTGTTGCGATAAATAAGTTGAGCAGATACGAAAGAGTACCGCCTCTGGTGCGGCGCCGTGTACGCATCTGCTGAGAATTTGATGGTGTTGCGGTAGCGATGGCTGTCGGCGGCGTGGAAGCAGATCTAGGAGGGTAGACGGTGGGGACGGGGCGCGGTGGACGAGACGATCGTAGGAGCGGCGCCGGCAAGGTGGACGACGGCGGGGATGAAGCGAGAGGACAGGATGCAAGGATCCCGGTCCGAAGCCGTGGATGAGAGAGGTCGATCTCTTGTAATGGACGGCGGCGTCGGGGTATCAGCTCCGGCATGGTGGAGGAGGACGGCGGTGGATGGGGTGGCGGACGGCGGCGGACGGAGGAGGGTGGGGTGGAGAGGGTGTTTTGGAGCCCACGGAGTACGAATGGGGAAAAGGGAGGTAGAGAGGAAGGGGGGAACCATGTATTCAGGGCGCGCTTGTCTCAAATGCGAGGAAATTTACAAACTTAGCCCCCGTTTCAAATTTCTACTACATCACAGCAACATTAGTCGGTTGGGGATAGGACGGTAATCTCGCATACACCGAATATTTGCCGACGAGAGTTTGTTTCTAGCGCCCACCGTGTATGAATATGAATCGGGGAGGGTCGATTTCGGCCGAGGACACACTATGTTTTGGCGCCCACCGTGTATGAATCCGGGTGAGAGGCGGTTACGTCATGTTTGGGTGAAATTACAAACCTACCCCTATCGAAACCTATAGAAATCCAGCAGATAGGCTTTGCGTGGCAGGGATAGGCAGTAGTGATTTCCATCTCGCAGATTTTGGTTTCGGGCGGTTACTACGACTTTCCCCGCTTCGTTCAAATTTTGCAGAGTGCACGTTTACCGTGCCAACTCAATTCGAATCCCGTTTGTATTCTATTTATTTTTTCGGGCGGGATCCATTTTCAATTGGAATTACATTCTATATACATCATTTTTTATATATACTTTCAAAAGCACAACAAAGAATTCTGCTCCTTTATATGTATAATATGATTTACAAATACAACGATCTCGAAATCTTAAGGTTGAATTCGAAAAAATTTAACCAAATTATGTTCTACTAAAATGTATGGATCAGTAATATCTACATATTAAATAACATAGATGTGCGTGAATTCATATGAGTATGCATGTTTGATAGATCAATTTTGGTTCGAGTATGGATTACATGTATCGTCATCTCGAATTCAAATATTTGAATCCCTTTTTTGTTCACTCCTTTCACGCCCATCTCTCTCGCATGCATGCTCCTTCAGGTAGCTATCACTCTCTTTTCTCCAGCTCACCCGCACGCTCACTTCATGTTTCTCCTATCCTCGCAAACATGATCTCTCGACGTCTCCCTTGAGAAGTGTCACACTCTCCCTATCATTATACATTACACGGTTTTCATTATCTCTCGCGTCTCTACTGTTCTCTGGTTTCACTCGGTACCTAAGCTTTCTTTTTCACCGCCACACACACAGTCTCCACTCATCTTTCACTTTGTCTTTCTCTCTATGGGATTCTCTCACACACCCTATATGTCTCTACATATGACTCATACCACTAAAATTACTCTCTGTCTCTCTCCTGTAGACACAACATTTGTTGCGGTCTCCTTTTCGTCTCCATCCCAGACTGCCATTATTCATTTGTTTACCGATCAGACAACCCCGACTACCGTCTCCTCTCTCTCTCTCACAGACACACACACACAACTCCTGCTTCCACTCCCCTTCCCGACTATCGTCTCTCTCTCACACACACAAAGCTCTCGCTTTCGCACCCCGACTCATATTTCTCTCACAAACATTTATCGACTAGCTAGCCTCTAGATAGGTTTATACACCCGCACACTCGTGCTTCCACCATCGCATACATGTCTCTCTCCCGCTCTTTGCATCTATGTAGATTTTTCTTCCCTTCTTGAGACACGCGCCTCTCGATCGTGCACACACACACTATCGCCTCATTTTAAGCTAATACCTATCACACACACACTCCTTGTGTCTTTGTCACACATGCACTCTGTCCTCCTCCACTCTCCCTCTCTCTCACACACACATGGGCTTTTTGCAACAACTAGCAAGATGCCCATGCGTTGCACGGAACATCAAGATGCATTTGTATGAGTAGTTTATCTTATGGGGGAAAAGAATGAGGGAAGGCCTTATTTGCAAATGTGGAGAGGGGTGTGGGTATCTTTTTGCAAAATTGCCATAGTTTCCTTCCTATCCGTCAGATATAGATCGGATGGCCTATATTGCAGGATGGCAGGCACACGATCATCACCGACAATGCTTTTTATAAGAGTAGGGATAAAAAATAGAGTTGGTGATGATGGTGGGCCTGCCATCCTGCAATGTAGGTCATCCGATTTATATCTGATGGATAGGAAGGAAAATATGGCAATTTACCCGCACTCTTCACCACATTTGTAGATAAGGCCTTCCCTCGTTCATCCTTCTCTTCCACAAGATCTTGATGTTCTGTGCAACGCACGGGCATCTTGCTAGTAAGAGTAGAAATTAGACATATACCACTTCTCGAATCTTGAAACCAACAACATTCCTCCCTTATCTCATCAAAACCGCCAAAGGAATGTATTTTGAGTGAAACATAACATATTTTTAGTGATATACGTATTTCAAAACTAGACTTTTTTCTATCAAATCGGTGAATATGTATTAATCTACTTTGATCGTGTGGCAATGCATTGGCAAATTGCTAGTAGTTATTATAATTTTTTTGGACACTAGACAAACGGTGGAGTACATATACGAAGAGAAGAGGCGCACGCATGCAGTCGGCCTCTCGCTGTCTCGCACACATGAGTGTTACGTAAAGGCGACGTTAACAAATAAACCCTAAAACCCTAGGTGCACGATTGCTGCATTCGCGGGTACCGGGTACGTGGTGGAGCACCTTTGTAGGAATAGTCAGCTCGCGTGCTAATTTGATCTGTAGGAGTTGACGGTCGGGACCACAGGTGAACGACTTGGAGCGCGGTGGCTCGCCAGTTGCCACAGATCGAGTAGCCACGTTTAAAATATCATTTTTTTAGCGGGGTTAAGAGTTCCAATTTTCAATGGCGCGTTATAAGTAGTAAGTAGTTTTTAGAACGATTGGTATGGAGCGAAAATGGAATTCATAGTACTACGTACCTCCTTGGCGTTTGGTTGTATGGTTTTTTTTGCGATGGAGGTTGTATGGGTTTATGTTGCGCAATGTTGAACCTGGTAGTTCTAGGGAAAATACTATGGTTTAGATTTAGATGCTGGTTTTCAGTAATGAAAATCGGAAGGGGAAACCCTTCTTTGATTAGAAAAACTACTACCTCCATTCTGGTTTACTAGTCCCCATCGTACTTTGGGTCAAAGTTTGTCCATGAATTTTACTTGTAAAATGTGAATGGAAAACGAGATTTTGTTATACCCAAACGAAAAAGGACTGGAGGGAGTGATTTCTCTGACACGGACGCGACCTCTCATAGCACAGGCATTGAACCGGGGCGCCAGCCAAGAGGGTCGCACTCGCTGTAGGCCCGGCTGAGCACGCCTCCTCGCCGCGTGCAACCAGCTTAAGACTGCCCCGCCTGCCTTCATTGAATCCGCGCGTGTGCCGGCAACACGTCCTTCCGCAAGCCGGCAGTCATTTTAGAACACAAAAAATGACTAAAATATAATTAATTTACGCATGGTCTTGACTTGTTGTGCTCGCACTGGTAGCAGGAACTAGTAGAGAATTTTCTTTATTTATAACTCTCCTCACATTTTTTTGGCTTTGAAGTGAATCATGGTTGTGGACATTATGTATGAATGTGCAGATATCTGTGAACATGAGTTTGATGTGGAAGTTGAACTTGGAATGTCGGGCTTGCGCGTGAACTATACCATGTCCAATGCTTCATCCGTTATTGTTTGGAAAGTAATTGCTGTTATTACATGACCTGAAAAAAACATTTTGTGCCACATCAGTAGATGCACGGACATCACAACAGGCATGCTGACTGGATAAACATTTGAACCTAGCTATTATGAAGGAAATTTTGTATTGACAACAGTTTTAGATAGCAGGAGACGCCTAGCCTGCTCTGCCTCTGCTAGCTTATTTCTGGCTTCTTCCATCTCTTCTTTGGCTTGGGTGAAGAGAGCATCTGATTGCTCTTTTCGCTTCTTCAGGAACTCAGCTACATTCTCAAGGGCTGCTGCACGCTTTCTTTCAGCCTTTACTAATGCCACGAGGACACGAACAGCTGACGACTCCACCTGGCTTGTGTGTAATCCAGCCTCATTTTGGAAACATGATCTCGAGGTTGACCATACTTCCCTCCTCGCAGGAACTGCATCCTGACATGAAGTTACTTCTTTTTTAGATCAATACTCAGAGCAACCTAGATCCATTTAGTAGAAGCCAGATAAACAGAACTCGGAGAAGTGAATTTAAAAGGAAAATAAAAATAAAAACAGACTACAAGGTGAGAACACCCACTTCCTATATCAAGCTAAAAACGAAAGCATTAGGACGATTAAGACTCTTCTTATTACACATCTAAGAACATCACGCTTAAGAGAAACAGAAACTACAACATATACACATCGAAGAACACGAGGCTACACGAAAGTAATTGAAAGGGTGTTACTTACCAAAGCTCGTTTTACAGGTTCGGTGCCGCTCCTCTTTAACTTGCCACGCTCCTTGAAGATGTCCCGAATATCCCGTGTTTGGTCTTCATTGCTCCTCTGCATGTTCGCACTCGTGGTTTTAAAATCTCAACATGGCAAGAAAAATATACTACTAGTACTACTCGCGCATCTTGTGGGCAACATTAAAGCACTCGTCTGCCATGTTAGAGCATCTCCAACAGAATCGCAACGCGCGGTGCTTTAAAAAAGCGTTTACAGTGCTGAGATCGAGAAGTATATACTAGAGAGTAGAGGATAGTTCTCAGCATAGATAGATAAAAAAAGATAATTCAACTACTCCTCGTCGTCCGACTCACCCTCGGTGATGTCCTCCTCCGACGTCTGACTGTAGGCGTGAAGATACCGATCATCGTCGGATTCCCAGGGCGACGCTGCTCCTAGCCTCATTTTGAATTGAGCGTCCGCTTTTTGCCTACGCTTGTCCTCGCGATAGGCGGCTCGCTCCGCCATCCTCTTATCCCTCTCCGCCCTCCTTTGCGCGTAGAACTCGCGCTCTTTGATGATGTCCTGCGGGAAGTGTTGGCGCCACAGTGCCATGGCTTCCTCGTCCGTCTCGGCATCGCTCCCGCCTCCGGTTGTCGTGACGATCCTCATCGGTGCTAAGCCGCGGCAGAGGCGCGAGCTCCTGCGCCCGCTCCCGCGTCGGCACGTTGGGGAAGTTCAATGTTCTATGAGGCCACCGGAGGTGCCACACCGCCGCATCGTATGCGCGGGCAGCCCCGTTGGCGGTGTCGAAATTGCCGAGGCCGAGGCGCATCCCGCGGAACCGGATCTCGGCGGATAAGCCACCGGAGGGGCGCGCGCGGACGCCGCGGTATCCCCAAGTTTCCCCGCGACGCGGCGGCATGGTGGCGCGGCAGCGGCGAGGCGAAAAAGAGCGGGGAGAGAGCGGTGGCGAGGCACAGAGCGGGGAGAGAGCGGTGGCAAGGCACAGAGCGGTGGGAGGGCGTTGGATTTTATAAAGCGCGCCGGACGCCGCGCGCCAAAACTAGCGCACGCCCGGCCGCTTTTTCCCGCGCGCGCGATCCTTTCCCGACGTCTCTGCTATCTCTACTCTCTTCTCTACTATTATATTTATTTCATATTTAATATTTATCTCTACTTCCTTTAATGTCTACTTTTTTTCTCTATACTATTTTTTCTTGCAATATAGGCCGTCCGATTTATATCTGACAGATAGGAAGGAAACAAATGGGAATTTTGCAAAAAGATACCCATACCCCTCTCCAGATTTGCAAATAAGGTCTTCCCTCGTTCATCCTTTTCTCCCACAAGATAAACTACTCATACAAATGCATCTTGATGCGTGCAACGCATGGGCATCTTGCTAGTTCTAAAAACCTTTCCATCATTTGCCACACTACTGGTTGTAGATGAAAAACCTACCCAAGCACAGCGCGATACAGGAGCGGCGCACAATTACAAGCTGATATTCTGTTGGACAATGGAGGCTATAACCAATTACTTTTACGGGAAATAGCACCAGGAATTGAAGGGTAGGTATGAACAAAATTGGAACTGCACATGTACTGCTAAGTGATTCAATACACACATTACCAATCGAGGAGGAGAACGATGGTCGCGGCAGCCTCTGTGAGTCATGGTCGGCAACGGGAGTCAGTTCATTGTCCACGACGGTGGTACTTCTGCGCTTGGCGTCGGCTTCCGGGAAGCAGATCCGAGACCGTGGAAGACGATGCCGGGGAAGAGGCTCCGTGTACGACGACGACGGTGGACCGGCTCCAGTGCGGCGTACGAGGTCGTCGATGAGGCAGATGCGCTGCGGTGGACGAGTGCGCCGATGTAAAGGGGAGGAGCACGAAGGCTGCGGTGCCGTGGAGAAGTCTATTTTGCGGTGGGGATAGAAAATGGGGAGTATTCAGGTGTACTACTCTGGGTGCCGGGGTGGGGTTGGCTGGGTAGGGTGAACCTGAAGTTACGAAAACAGCCCCCTACCAAGCGTCATCCGTAGGCCTGTTCCGAAGGCTATGATGGTAACTTCCCACTGCTCGAATCAGGGTCGCGGGAGATTTTCCCGCCGACCTCAAAATTTTGTGACACTGGACTCCCCGTGTGGCGTGTTGAGTGATTCGGCTAAGCAACTAGCGAGTAGTAGTAGTAAACTCTGCATATTAGGTTTGACCGAAGTCAAACTTCCTAAAGTTTGACCAAGTTTATAGAAAAATATAAACATTTACCATAACAAATATGTATGATGTGAAAGTACATTCAATAATGAATCTAATGGTATTTATTTGTTATTGTATATGTTAATATTTTTTGTTATAAGCTTTCTGAGAGTTTACAAAACTTGACTTTGACCAATGCTAATACGCGGACTTAAATAAAAACGGAGGGAGTACACATTTGTTTTCTTAGTTTGTAGTGAACTAATCATTTGTTGAAATTGTGAAATAAATATATTAGGCTATTGACTTCGAATGTAATGGTCTATACAATTCAATAGTTACAATCATTGTCGAATCCCAAGATGTATACAAGGTCTATAGTACTTCACAACATGCTCAAACTCACATACACACACACACAAAGTAAACTAGAAGACCGTTCTCTCATGTATACACAACGTATCGGCATCTGTCTATGTCTCACTCATGCATGATCATTTGCACATTCACACCTCTCTATGTCTGTATCACACGCACACCGTCTCCACATTGCCCTTCCGCCACAACACACATATGGACACATACACACGTTCTCTCTCAGTCACACACACAAAATCAGTATTAAAAAAACTAGGGCGCACCTAAAACGTCCAAATCCAAATAAACACGAACTGGAGCTAAATTCAAATATATGGAAATATTGCAGCGTCAAGAACTTTCACAGGAAAAAAAGTTGAGTAATATTCGAGGATTGTTTTCACACACACAAAAAGGTTCGGTGGATGTCCTTCGAGCGCGACACGGTGACGCACCATTCGATCGACCGCGCGGCCGCGGTTCACGCGCTTGCACAGGATTCCGTATCGTGGCTGTGGTACTAACTAATAAAAGCGCTGCCTAAGTCTAATGTTTACGTGTACTAGTACGGTTTTCTTTTAAGTTTGACCAACCTTATATATAAAACTAAAGTAAGCTCCCACACGCGCACTCATCAATATGCCGCCGCCGCCGTTGCGCATGCCGGCGCCCGCCTGCTCCGGCCAACAATTTCTCGCCCATCACCGCCGTGTCGCCGCCATCCCTGTGCCATGAAGCCGAAGGCTCGCCCGCTCACGTCGTCTGCAGTCCCTCCTCGCGATGCCGCCGCGCTGCCAAGCACGCGAGCAGCTGGTGGAGCCGCGTCTATGCACGCAGCGTACGAAGAGGAGGACGAGCGCGTGCTCCAGCACGCCGGCGAGGAGGAACTAGCGTGTCATTGTCGTCTCCGCCCGCGCGGAGGAGGCGCGCATGGTGGCTGTCGCGGCGGAAGCCGGTCGCGCGCGCGTCGAGCCCGCAAACCGGGTGCGGACGCGGAATCTACCTTCGAGACCTTGAATGCCACGTGGATCCTGCAATCTGAAGGAGCAATTTGGGTCAGTCGACTCATGTGAGCCGTTTGATGCAACATGGATGGCTAGAAGGGCTTCTTCCACCTCTTCTGCCGTCTTCTTCCTTCGCTCCGTCGAACTTCTTTCACAAATCGACTGACCCAAATTATACTACTAGTACGAACGTATTAAGTACAGTAGGAACACGAAGATACGAGCAGTAGTACCAACTGCAAGAAGAACAGTAGTAAGACATAGTACTAGTACTACTGTACGTACTAAAGAGTTCAAATAACGAGAAAGAACATAAACATAGTTCTGCTGGGGCCTCAGCACAACACACCCTTGAAAATAAACTAAGCAACTAGTCCGCTTGACACTGCAGTAGAACCAGCATGAGCGACGGCACTGCCACCTACTCGGAGTCCGAGTCCACGTCCTCGACTTCGTCCTCGTCCCTCTTCCTCTTCCTCTTCGCCGACGCTTCTTTGCTTGAACCGGACACTGGGCTCTGCTTCTTCATCCAACCCTTGTAGATATTTAAACAAAGGTAGGCATCCATTGCTGCGTACAGGATGTGATCTTCATCTAATGTCTTCGACTCCCATGCATGATGAAACTCGTGATGAGGTTTCTTCAGTTTAGCGTACGAAGGATCAATCATGGCTGCTGCCAGGGTCAGCATTGAAGGTTGAGAGGAGGACACCAGGCTTGCCTTCTGGAGATCGAAGGGCTGGCCTACAATGAGACCTATCCGACGCAGGACATCCCTGTCGTTCTTAAAGCCTACAGTAACGAATTTCACTCTTTTGTCCTTGAGGAAGTTCTTAAAATCCTGGCACTCAACGTCGGCATGGCATATGTGGTAGACCAAGCAAACGTTATGTACGCAAACCTGGATCACGGCGGGCTTCTTCCTCTCTTCGTCCTTTAGATCCTTCTCTCGTCCCAGGACTGTGGTGTACTCAACATCTAGCCCAGCGACCCACTCATCCGTTGAACTGTTGAACATGCGTAGGAAGCGAGCAAGCCATGCTTTCACCGTCTCGGATCCACGTGTGTAGATGACGATGAACTGATCGCCGGTGATGGCTCTAACCTGGTACTCAGCGGCGACCATGGAGATTTGGGAGGCCATGGATTTTGGAGGAGGGTTAGGAGAAGTTGAACTGTTGTACCCCGCAAAAAAAACTGGGAGCGAACTAATGTGAAAGGACGGGACGACTGGGAGCGAACTGTTGTAAGGTAGAAGACGGGGACGAGTAGGGCGTGCGAACGGCGTGGGGTTGCTGGCTTGCCCGGTGGATAAACGGCTGCAAGCCCCCAAAGAGTTCTCGAGAACTATGCGGGACCCACTAGATGTCATGTCTACTAGACCCATATCGTAGGCCTGACGGTATAGCTTCTGCCTGTTCGCACGCCATGCCGGCGCGTGGATGTAACTTCACTTAATTCCGTCAAACGTCGCGCCTCCCACGACCTTCGCCTCCCTCGCGCGGTCGCGCCCTTTGAGACTTCGACCGGCTATAAATGAGCAATTTTTTTGCCTTTTTTTAGACAAGCAATTTTTTTGCCTACTCCGCATGCATGATACTCCCTCTGGTCCTTTTTACTCCCGTCAACCGTTTGCAAAGTGTTTGACCAAATTTATACTTTTTTTGAACACCACCTTATATTAATTAACCAGCCACACCAGTACACTCATTCGATACAATATTCACCACACAGGGCGGTACGTTATTTACAAGAATACCATCTAATCTATTGTCAAAGCTATACTTAGCGATTAAGTGTGCCACCTTATTGGCCGAACGGCTAATCTTTGACAATTGAAGATTGTTGATCAACTTCGAGATGCTCAACGCTTTCATCTTCAGGTCACGCATAGCAGACCTGTCATAGTCCCCCGATGCAAGAGACGCTACCACAAAAGCGCAATCAGTCTCTAAAATTACAGGATTATGAAGAGAAATACCTATGTAGAGACCGGCAATGCAAGCCCTAAGCTCCGCTTCCTCCACGCTTTGACAGGCATCAATGAAATCCCACGACCAAATTTATACTAAAAATATCAATATCTACAATACTGATTATAATGAGTATAAGAGAGAGATGATTATAGTAACATAGGTAGATACCGTAACATAATAAATGTGATGCTACTATGTGTCATGCATGGCAATAAATGAGACCACCTATGATACTAATCTATGATACTATGCACTATAGAGGTAGTAACATAGACTAGTAACATATGCATGTTACTAGTCTAAGTTACTCCCCACTATGACCAGCCTTAGAGTACCACTACCTCCCTTCTAGTTTAAAGGGCTCGATTCAAAAATTTCACCTACTCTTAGCAAGATAGTAGAGGCGGTGGAATAGTTTTTGAAGTCTGCAAAAGTACTCAACTAGTGCTGTCGTTCTTCACAAAAAAATGTGTTTACCAATGCATGCATGAACACTAGTTACTCTAACCCCCCTCTCTTCTTTAATTCTTTGCCACATCAGCATGTTTGCTATTCCCGTGTGCATGATACCAGCTAAGATACCACCATTATGGCCAGCCTTAATCATCGCATGCAATAATTTAGTGCACCTTGAAATATGAACATGTGTGGGGCGTGTATGTTTTTAATGACTTGAGACTATACCTAGCCCGGCATGCAAGATGACTTATTATGCACCGTTCCCCATACCTGCAGGAAGCCCGTTCGTCTCCAAATCTTTTCCTCTCCATGTGTGGAAACAATATGCCTGCCAAACTCTCCTTCTCCCTCCGGCGGTCCCACCACTCCACCCCGTGTGAAAAAATCTGCATGCATGACTCTCCTCCCCCCACGCTCGTCCAATCCGTTGTGACCAGCAATATTTCCACCCCTTCGCTCCCCCGTAATTTACTCCAACAAATATGCCCACGTAGCTGTTACTTAACTGCAGGTGCATTGGGTCACTGACATATGGGCCCAACAGGGGTCTGGCCCACATGTCAGTGACGCAACTGGACCTGCAGTTAAGTCAGTGCAGCTCAGTCCATATCTTACGTAGGTGTGCCATTGCTCGCTATAAATACTGCGCCTCCCACGACATCGCTATCTCCTCCCCCTCACGTTCACGTTCATCGCTATCTCCTCCCCTCCCTCTCACGTCGACCACCATGGCATCGCCCCTCCCAAGCCCTAGGAGCCCCTCGCTGCACCGCGCGGACGGTCACGCGTCGCCGTTCCGTTCCTCGCCGCCACTAGTCGAGGAGGACGCGTCGGTGTTCCGCTCCTCGCCGCTACGCGACGCGTCGCCGTTCCGTTCCTCGCCGCCACTAGTCGAGGAGGACGCGTCGGCGTTCCGCTCCTCGCCGCGACGCGACGCGTCGCCGTTCCGTTCCTCGCCGCCACTAGTCGAGGAGGACGCGTCGGCGTTCCGCTCCTCGCCGCGACGCGTCGAGGTGGACGCGTCGGCGTTCCCCATCTCGCCAGCACGCGCGCCGGAGGACGCGTCGGCTCCCCGCTACGAGGAGAACGCCGCGCCGCCCGCCGAGCCCCCCAGCCTTGAGGAGCTTTGGAAAGAAATGGATGTCGCCTTGTGGGAGGCTTTGCCTCCAGCAGAGCGCGCCAAAATAGAGGCGGAGAAGAAGGCCGAGGAAGAGAAGCGCACCGCGGAACAAGCTGCCTGGGAGGCCTATGTCGCGTCCGAGAGAGTCAGGCAATTGGCTCTTTGGCAGAAGGCTCGTGCGAGGGCCGTGAGGGTGGCGGAGGACGCCCGTGCCGACGCCCTGAGTGCAGTCGGGCCCAAGCGCCTCATCTACGCTTGGCGGTACGTGGACCGGGTGCACGCTTCCAGCGAGGAGGAGTACCTGTTGGCGCCGGATCACCACACCGGTGAGATCGCGCTCGCCCGCCGGCAAGCCGCCAATCAGCACCTCGCGAGTTGCGAGGCTGAGGAAGAGGCGTTGTGTCGGCGCGCTGGGAAACGGCCGCGCACCAGGGCACTCGTGGCGCGCCGCAAGCGCTCCTGCGAGCGCCGTGGCTTTTAGGAGGAGTATAATTTTTGTTTCGTAAGGCGATCTCATTAGTTTTGGGACGCAAATGATAAATCCCGAACGTTCAGGAATTTTTAGCGTCCTTAATTAAGTATGTAAAAGGGAAAGTTTGGAAACCTTGTGTATTCGTACGCATTTTGCAAGTACGTGCATATAGCACAAACTTTACTATATACTATCGCACTACACGTCTCTCTCGATATATGCTTGCAGACTGTGCTACTCCCTCCGTCCAGGTCAATAAGTCATCTTTGGTTGTGCACCGTGACCAAGAAGGAGGGAAGACTTATACACCTAGACGGAGGGAGTACTACTATTACTTATGTACGTGCAAATGCACGTTTTAACATTACGATGCGGTTTTTGTAAAAGTAGAAAAACAGCACTAGTCAAGCTTGTGAAACGATTCAATGCAAAACAAATGCAAAAATGCTCGTTTGATTGTTTACTTTTAGCTTCCTTCTCTGTGGTTATTTCTCTGTCGTACTTTGTACGGAGTATCTCACTGGTTGGAAAGGCATGCAAATTCCCAAACCGCTTCCTACACCCTGTATCGAATTTTTTGCCTAACAAGTTGTGCCGTGCAATTGGAATTCCAACTTGAGTACTACTACTAGTAGGAGTACCAGGGGCCAGTTCTTTTAGGCTTCTAGATTAGTAATCCCATAAGAGCAAGTACAATAGAGCTGAGTCAGCGGGCTATAAGAAATAAACTAGTATATTTCTGCTTAGTTGGAGGAAAGAGAAGAGGAGAGAGAAGGTAAGCGGGCTCTTCGTGAAGAGCCAGCTCTAGCACGTGCTCCTAGGCACTTTGTGAGAATGAGAAGTGGGCCACATAATAAAAAAGTAGTACACTCTTTTGATCTATTATTGTACATGTTGGCTATAAGATGGGCTGTAGATGACATGGCACTGGCTTATAGCCAGCAGCTGGCTATACTATTAACCATGCTCTAACTACTACCTCCGTCCTGGTTTATTGGTCCCCATTGTAATCTGTGTCAAATTTTGATCATAAATTTAACTAATGAAATGTTAGTGCATGTCACATGCACTACTCCATCCGTCTAGGTGAGTAAGTCATCTTAGGCTGTGCACCGTGACCAAGGAGGAGGAGAAAACGAGAAACGTTAATGTTTATTTGCTAATTAATAGTATTGCATGCAATGAACTAACCACTGCATGTCGTGTTTGATATCTCAAGTCATTAAAAGCATGCACACTCTTTATCTCTTATTGGTTGATATGTCAAGAAACAAGAAACGAGGTAGAAGTTAATGCACCGCGCCTAAGTGTTTTGGGATTATTTGGTTTTCGTAAGATGACTTACACACCTAGACGGAGGGATTACAATGGTGAGGAATAAACCAGTTAAATCTTTGGTCAAAATTTAGCACAAATTACAATGGTGAGGAATAAACCAGGACGGAGTAGTAGTTTAGAAGCCCAAATAAATGAGTGAGGCGCCTTATTGTTACTCTCCACTGTGACTAGTCTTGTGGGAAAAGCTGGGGAAGCCGCCAAAAGAACTGGCCCTAGGAGTAGTAGCTAGGGATCGAGTGTGCGAGATGAACCGGAGAAAGTAAATGCAGAGAGATGAAATGCAAAAAAGACGGAGGGATGTGATGGTTGCTTGTCCGTTTATTTTACCAGGCCACTTATTACTGGGAGTGGTTGGGTTTTGTGATATGACGGCTTTACTGCCGCGCCACGAGCGGGGTGAGAGGTGAGACTCCCGTGCAGCGCCGCCCTCTACACTTGTACTACATCGGTCGTGGTTTATTAGTCCCCCATTGAATTTGACTGAAGATTTAACTGACAAAATGTTAGTGCATGTCAACAAAAACTATATCGTTGGATTCGTATTTGAACATAGTTTTGAATGATATAATTTTAGGTGACATGCATCAGCATTTATCGTACTATATATAATGTTAGTTCAATTTTTGGTCGTACTAATCTATAGTAGTAAGGTGCCCGTGCGTTGCACCGAAGAGTGAAATGCATTGATCGGGGAGTTGTTTATTTTGACAAAGGATGTGGGGGTCATCTCATGTGTAACGGGTATCGATAGGTTTCTTCGGATATTATTTCATCTCTAGAGCTCACAAACATCCGGGTGAAATAGATAAAAAGGTATCTTTTGCAAACAAAAGCGTTCAACTGTTCAACCTGCATCCAAAACTTGTGAAGAAATAACACTTATTGTGCTTTGCAAGAAATGATCTTTAAGAATTAGTTTTTGAGTATCGATTGTTATACATGTTGGCTACAGATGACATGGCACTTTCTTATAGTCAACAGTTGGCTATACTATTAAGTAATATTAACCATGCCCTTATACACCTAGACGGAGGGATTAAATCAGGATGACTTGCAAGCGGGCAGAGGAGATGTAAGAAATGGTTCATCGTAAGTCTTTCACCAGTACTGTAGTAAAAATTCATACATGGAAGATTCTAGACTAAACCATAAACGGATACACTTTTATTCATGCGCGATACTCCAATAGAGCAAGATCCTGCATGGAAGTCTCCACATGCTTAGACAGCGGATTACATTGAGCGAAGACTAATGATCAACATTTAACTTGATAATGCGTACTTCCAGGTGAACCTCCTTGGAGTCCCCGTGCACCGCGTCGGCGGGTAAAGGAGGCCATGGGTTTTCCAAGTCCACATTGGCGGGATAGTCCCAGCTCCCCAGAGTCCAAGTCCGTTCGATGAGGCCGGTGTCGCCGCCCACGCGACCCGGAGGGGTAGTAACACTGACCACGCACCCGTACATCGGCCTCGTGTCAGTGTCAGCGTCAGCGGCGTCGCCCCTGACGCACATTACAGAGATGGGGCGGCGGCCTGCGCGGGCCTCGCCGGTGCCCACGATCAAGAGGAAGACGCTGCCGTCCTCCTCCGAGACTAGCAGGCGGCGGTGATCCTCCAGCGACTCCGGCATGGTGAACGGGTAGCACGTCTCGTACTTGATGTTCTCCGCCAAGGGCCAGCAGTGACCGCTGCACGCATCCGTGAGGTGATGCACCATGTCCGCCGGCGAGCCACAAAACGGCATCGGGCACTCATAGCAGTGGACGAAGGGCTCCTTGGAGGCATCGACCAGGCCGTCCATGAAACGGGAGTGGCTGTAGGGGACGTTGCGCCAGTTGAATATATGAGCAAGTTACTACGAGATTTAATCCGAATAAGCACAAAATAAATCATGACGGCTATAACAGAGATGAAACTAATCATGTGGACTAGCATAGTAGTAGGATACAGAGTAGAAACATGAATTCTACCACGATTTCGAACAGGAAGGACAGAAACACATACGGTGCAACGGGAGCAGCACCGTTGGCGTTGAGGTTGTCGCCCATGTCCAAACACCACGTAGACACGGTCTTTGAGCACGGTTCGTAGTCGTTCCACGCTCGGGCATTGAAGTTTGTAACTATTTTAGATTAGAATATACTACTCCTCCGGTGCTAGTAGTAGAGCAGAGTCCTACTCTACTACTCTACTCAAGCAAGTTAGGGCATAGCACTGTAGGGAGTACCAGTACTGTGATCACTCAAGCAAGTTGTCTGGCATCGACATGACCCTACGCTGCTGGTATGTGTCTCGTAAGTCAAGCGGCGTGCTGTAGTCATCATCACCTGTCCACTTCCCGCAGCACATATTCGCTTCTCCATCTTTGTCCGCACATAATCTCGTCCAATCTTCCATCCCCGCTAATAATGGCAGAACCGAGCAGCACCCGCCGAAAGAGTGGCTGGAATTCGCTCCCCACAAAGGTAATCAAGCTCATTGTTTCGCGTGTGGACAATCTCAGTACCATGCCGCTCGCCGAGTGCTCGTCGGGGCTGTACCGTTTACTCAAAGCCCTCAGGCCGGAGCTTTTTAAGCCAGCTCCTTGCTTGCTGATGCCGCCTGATCTTCGGAAACGGCGTGTCACACAGCATAACGATGGTAGGGTGGCGAGCATCAACCCCCTTGACTGCGATCCAATCCCCGTCAGCCTCAACTACATTAACGGTATGTACTGGGTCGACATGAACACGTCTTGGATGGTGCTCGTCGATGGTCGCGGCAGCTGGATGCTCGTAGAGGTCTACACCCGGCGATTGATCCCCCTTCCTTCGATTAACACTGCACTGCTTTGGCACCGCGGCCTAGAATACTCGGAATCTTACGGTAGCCAACATGATACCAAGTTTGATTTGCTCAAGGTTGTAATCTGCCAAGTGCCCACAAGATCTGCGAATTATAAAGACTTCAGGCTAATTGCGTTCTTCAACCGCGGTCTCGCCTATCTAACAGGTCACTGCGGTAAGTGGATAAATCTGCACGTCCATCGCAGGATCATACATCCTCCATGGTTCTCTGATGCCATTGAACACAAGGGCTTCATTTATGCTGTCAACTCCTTCTATTGCTGGACGTATTGCTGGCCTACTCCAGTCATCGCTACAAACGGCTGTAACAGCAGTATGTTACTTTCCTATGATATCATGATGGCTTGCTTATATTACTGTCAACATTTGCTGAAAAAATATTCATGCTCATAACATGTTGTTCTTAAGATTGACTAAATCAAGAGCCCTTTTTTATTTGACTCCAACTTGATATGATGTTGTAGGCCGCCTGGTGTCCCTACCCTTCCTAATCCCAGAACCTTTCAAAGAAAAGCGGCATGGCAGTTGCAGGTGGTTCCTGGCTCGATCAGACGACGGCGAAAGATTGATGATCGTTCGCACATACCGGATGTGTTGTTTCGCGGAATACAATCACAGTCACTGCAAGGTCTTTGAGCAGGATCCCAGCTTCTCTGGGCCTTCAGGAATTTTTGACTGGAGGCTGGTAAGTAGCCTTGGTACACGCTCTCTGTTTGTCGGACTGAATTATCCGATTAACCAGGAGATAACTGACGGCAAGGATCATGATGGCAGCGCGGTTTCGTTCATTAGGCAAAACTGTGTGTACACAGCGTACCATGCGTCTCTGCATGCACCATACCCTGATATGTGCCGCCACGCTCTGCAGCCCAAAGTAGGAGAGAGGGTCGCAAGTATCAAACTTCGACCTGCTGGCTGGAGTTTCCCCCGTCAGGCACCCATCTGGTTCAAGTCGTCAGCCAATCTCCACCGCTTAATAAATAGTAACGTCTAACTGAGCCAGTTAGTTAGATGCATACACTTGGTGTAGTAGGATCTTTATTTAGTTTGATGCATACACTTGTTCTTTTTTGGTAGCCCTTTTGTAATGATGGCTGATGTTTGGTTTGGAAGAGAGAGCTGCATCTTCACTCTTCTGGCCTGCTTACTGCTTCTGTTGCACCCCTAGCCCTGGTTGCTGCTGCTGCTGTTTTCAATGTACAATCAGTAGTATATTTCGTTTGTTGGTTGAATAAATGTGTTGTTAGAACGACAAACACAATGTTTTGGAAGTCGTTGCACGGTTCGATCCTTTAGTGCCCCGTACCGTACGTAGCGCATACTATTTTTCGTACGGAACACATTTTCCACTTGTTGATAACATGCAGCCCACTGATGAAGGCCCAATAGAGAAGCCCATAATTAACTGGAAGGGAGGATCTCACATGAATCCGGCCCAGGTACATGCTCATGGTCCCCTAAACATAAATAAGTAAATAAATAAATAAATAAAGCTAAATGCTCATGCACTAGTTCTTTGAGAAAATAGGTAGCCCAGTATTTCTTTCTGAAGAATACCCAAGCTAGGCCTATTTGTTTTCTCCGAATTACTGGGCTGCAAATCCTTCAAGACGAGGAGAGATGCATTCCGGCCTGGCCTAAGAGTATGGTCAATGTCTGTTAAAAGTAATATCAAAAGGGGTTGAAAATTCCAAAAAAATTATAGCAGATGGGATATAAGTTTCTTTTTTTGTTTTTGTTCTTCACTGACATCTTATACGTATTTCATTGGATTTAACATGACATAGTACTAATTTATTTTTAAATTTGTTTTAGTATGGCTATTAATTTTTGGATTAAGAATATTTCGTTCCCAGCAAAAAATTTGCGAATTTTCAAAATTTCCCACATATTTTGTTAATTTTTTAACCCTGGTACTGACCAGAAAATGGCCAGCAATTCTAAAAATGGAAAACGGGCTGCAATAAATTCCATATGAATTAGAAAATGAGTAAAAATTATAAAAATAATAGCAAATGGGCTGTACACGCCACAGATTTCGAGGCTGACTTGTTTACGCAAGGCTTTGTCAGTGAACACACGATTCTAGCAGCAGTGACTGTTGGATGTCCATCCAACGGCTGACGTGCTTCTTCAATCTCTGATCTTCCTGCTCCAGCCGCCTAAACTAGCGCCGGCGGGACTGCCTGCTCCCTCCTCTTTTGGCCCATTGTGATGCCGCACAGGCTTCCCCGGCCCACCCTACACTACTAGGAAAGGCCTGCTAGTGGCGCACCTGTTTTGGCTACTAATGGCGCACTATAGGTGCGCCACTAGCATCACGCCATTAGAATTTTTTACTCATGGCGCACCACAGGTGCGCCATTAGTATCTGGTATTTTTTTCAAAAATTTTTTAAAAAAATTCACAATTTTTTTTTCTTAATCTCGGGTCACTATGGCTTAATCTCAAGTCAAATCACACTCCGTGGTCAAACTTCCCAGAAGGTCACCCATCCTCACACTACTCCAGCCCGGGCACGCTTAACTTCGCAGTTCTATCCAACCCCAACACCAGCTCACTGCACAGGCACTTGTTGATATATCTATCATATCAATCCTATTAAACCTTGTTGATGTCTAGGACTTTCTTCATGTTCATGAGTGTGATGAAATTTTGAAAAAATATTTCAAACTTCCCGATCATATTACGTATCATATTTTGAAAGAAAAAATCCAAAAAAAAGATTTTTTGAAACCAATTTTTTTTTCTGTTACTAGTGGCGCACCTAGCAAATGGGCGCCACTAGTAAGTTTGAAATTTTTTCCATTTTCCCCCTCTAGAATCTTAAAAGCCCCGTATCTTTCGTTCTGTTAGGTTTTTGGGGATTTTGAAGATGTTGAACAGGGTTCCCCCAGTTCAAATCGTATGTAACTTTTCGAGTAGATGATTTTTCATATAAAAAAAATTTAATCCGAGTTCGTATGCAAAAGTTATGCCCATTTCACAAATTCCAGAGAGATTTTTCAAATAAAGTCGAAATTCATATTTGTAAATTTTCCCGACAACTAGACCACATATTACATGGGAAACTTATTTTATTTTATTTTTTTGACATTTTCTTTTATTTTTCTAAAACTGAAAAGGCGGTCCACCGGGGGGATGCATTCGGTGGAATTTTTGGGCAACGTTAGTAATGGCGCACCACAGCCACGGTGCGCCATTACTAACTTTGAAAAAATATTAAAAAAAATTTGTTAGTAGTGGCGCACCGAGGGTGTGGTGCGCCATTACTAGTTAAAACTAGTAATGGCGCACTGTCCCCTCGGTGCGCCATTACTAGTTTTGAAAAAAAATAAAAAATTGGTTAGTAGTGGCGCACCGAGGGTGTGGTGCGCCATTACTAGTTAAACTAGTAATGGCGCACTATCCCCTGATGCGCCATTACTAGTTTTGAAAAAAAAATGTTAGTAGTGGCGCACCGTGGATGTGGTGCGCCATTAGTATTTGGACACTAATGGCGTACCAACACATGGTGCGCCATTAGTATATAGTAGTGGCGCACCACATGTGTGGTGCACCATTAGTGTCCATATTATCTATAACCCTTTTCCTAGTAGTGCTACTCCCTCCGCTGGCCTGGCCGCACGCAATCAACTGCCTCCTTATTACGCGAAAAAATGATTCCTCCCACTGACATCTGGGGCGCACCGGTTGGGAGGCAGACCTGTGGGCCTACTAAGTTGACGCATACGCAGGGCTTGTCAACTTAGTCAACAAACGATTCTAGCAGCAGTAACCGTTGGATTTGAATCGAACGGTCCTGCTGCTTCTTCAATCGCTGCTCTTCTTGCACCAGCCGCCCAAACCAGCGTCGGGGAGACCGCCTGCTCCTGCCTCCAGTGGCCGGCTGTGCTGCCGTTGAGGCCTCATCGCCCCCTACTACTCCTACCGCTAGCCAGGCCCTGCGGCGACGGCAGCCTCACACCGCAGCCGAACCGGTGAACCCTCGTACTCCTCTCCGCATGGGCATCCACTGCCGCGTCTTCCCCGGCTACGCGTCGTCCCCTTCCTAGGCCTCGCTGTCGTCCACCGCCTTGGTGCTCTCGGCGCGGCGTGGTCGACGTGGTCAAGGAACGACTTCCATCGGACGTGGACTGTACGTGGAGAGGCTGACAGCTGGGTCCACGGCCGCAGCAAGGAAGTGCCTCCTTATTACGCGGACCTCCTTATTACGCGGAAAATAATTATTCCTCCACCTGACAGCTGGGACCCACCGGATGGGCCACTGTATTTTGCGAAAAAAACGTTTCCCCCTGACTGCTGGGACCCAACAGCTACATCTTTGCACGTAAGGAAGTGCGTCCGGGCAAAAAAACGATTCACCCCCCTGACTGCTGGGACCCACCAGCTACATCTTCGCAGGCAAGGAAGTGCCTGACAGTCGGGACCCACCTGGTCGAAGCGT
The DNA here is from genome assembly GCF_018294505.1 of Triticum aestivum. NCBI lineage: Eukaryota > Viridiplantae > Streptophyta > Magnoliopsida > Poales > Poaceae > Triticum > Triticum aestivum. Next base: position 115,140,723 of record NC_057814.1, read on the forward strand.
ACGTAGCATTGTCATTCTGGTCGTGAACGTGTACGTACATATATACTGGTTGATGTAGAGGCGCGCACGTGTCGTAGTAGAGGCGCGTACGTGTCATAGTAGAGGTGCGCACATAGCATGTACACATACGTACAGCGGCCAGGGTGCAAGAAAGAAAATACGGCCACGTATGTGTACATACGGGCAGGGTCTCGAACGCCTACTCGCGCATACGTACGGCCAGGGCTCGTGTTCATGGCTGGGTCGGAATGGAGAAACAGCGTCGTCGTCGTGTTCATGGGGAGCCAACCGGCTGGGTCGGAACGGAATGCGTCGTCGTGTTCATCGGGAGGGCTTGGACGGAACAGCCGATGGAAACGAGGCATGGCGTACCGCAGAACGGAGGAAACGGCCTTGTGTTCGACCGGCCACGTTTGAAACCGGATCCTGTTCATAGTTAGGGGTCTGGCGTACCACAAAACGGAGGAAACGGACCTCCTACGGTCGAAACGGGGGCCCTGTTGATCGGGAGGGGTGTGGCGTACCGCAAAACGGAGGAAACGGACTTGTGTTGGAGCGCTACGGTCGAAACGGGGGTCCTGTTCATCGGGAGGGGTGTGGTGTACCACAAAACGGGACTCCACGGGATACTGTTCATCTCCACCGTCGACCCCCTCCAGCCTCCACGGGCTACTGTTCATCCACCGTCGACCTCCTCCAGCCTCCACCTGAGACTGTTCATCCACGGGCTCTTGTTCATCCAGCCTCCACCACGCACTACTCCACCGGCTACTGTTCAACCAGCCCTCTCCACGGGCTCCTGTTCAACCACCCCTCCACGGGCTACTTTTCATCCAGCCCTCCACCGTCTATTGTTCATTCTGCCCTCCACGGGGTGGTACTGTTCATCCTGCCCTCCACGGGGTCCTGTACATGCAGCCCCAACCGGCTCGATCGATCGGGGTCTTGTTCATCCAGAGGCAACACCACGGGGTCCTGTTCATCCACCCCCACCGGGAACTGTTCATCCAAACCCCCCCCAAGCAATGCTCACTGTTCATCTAGAGGCAGCATCGATCGGCTTCAGTTAGCAGCAGTAGCGAAGGAATCGCTCGATCGCGTTCAGTTAACAGCTATCGATCGATCGCTCGGGTTCAGTAACGCGTAGCCTGCAGTGCAATTGCTCGGGTTCAGTTAGAGCCCAACGCCTCGCTCGGGTTTAGTTAGAGCCAATGCCTCGCACACACGCGCGTGCGTGTACGAGAGAAACGTGCATCGCTCGGCCCCCGACCTCCCACTGTAACCGGGAACTCCCCGAAATTTTCCTTGCCCTCGCTTCTACCACGGTTTTTTCCGTCATGGACGACCCAAAGAATGTCATGCAACTGCGTCTCCGGCCCGCCTAGGACGAAAAGCCCATTTTCTGTCATGATTTTTTGTCATAGAAGTAGGAGCCCACCACATCTATGATGATACAGGGTTTTGTCACAATTATCGTCATAGAAGTGTCATATGTATGACAGAAAAAAATTCGTTCGGCCCAAAATGTCACGGATGTGTCTTTATTTTGTAGTGTGATGAGAGAGGAATATGAAATGTCTATGATGGGAGAATTGAAATTCTTCTTAGGACTTCAAATTCGTCAACAGCGCAATGGCATATTCATATCTCAGGAGAAATACCTCAAGGATGTACTGAGGAAATTCGGCATGCAAGATTGCAAAGGGGTCAAAATTCCAATGCCCACAAATGGCCATCTATGCACTGATGAAAATGGTATTGACTTCGATAAAAAGGTATACCGCTCCATGATTGGTTCTTTATTGTATTTATGTGCATCTAGGCCAGATATTATGCTTAGTGTTTGCATGTGTGCCCGATTTCAAGCTACACCGAAGGAATCACACCATAAGGCTGTGAAGCATATTCTTCGGTATCTAGCTCACACACCAACACTTGGATTATGGTACCCCAAGGGCTCGGCTTTTGATCTCATTGGATATTCAGACTCTGACCATGCTGGTGATCGTGTGGACCGCAAGTCAACATCTGGCACATGTCATTTCCTCGGACGATCTTTGGTTTGTTGGTCCTCGAAGAAACATAACTACGTATCACTGTCTACTGCTAAAGCTGAGTACATTGCTGCTGGTTCTTGCTGTGCTCAATTGCTGTGGATGAAGCAAACTCTCAAGGACTACGGCGTCAACGTGAAGAATGTGCCTCTCTACTGTGACAATGAGAGTGCCATCAAGATTGCTCACAACCCTGTTCAGCACTCGAAGACAAAGCACATTCAGATTTGTCATCATTTTCTTTGTGATCATGTGTTGAAGGGCGACATTTCTATTGAGCATGTGAAGACTGAAGAACAGCTAACCGATATCTTCACAAAGCCCTTGGATGAGAAGAGATTTAGCAAGTTGCGGTGTGAGCTAAATATCCTAGAATCTTCGAATGTTCTTTGAAAAGGACACTCATCCTAACACTTATGCAAAATTGATGACTTTGATGTACAACACATGAAGAAACGTTTTTCTTAATCAATGAAGAATAACACTCTAAGAGTGAATAAATTAACGAAGAATTTTATTATCAGAGCCCTAACAATTGTACGCGGTGTCTGAAATCATCATTCTTATACGGTGGGTCACGCCACCACCAAAAGTTGTAAATCTTCAATTTGAGTTTTTCCTCAGTTTTGAAATCCTCAGTTGTTCATGTTCTTCAACTTTGCATTGTCTTCACCGTTTCCGTCGTTTTTCTTCATTAGCTATATAGATATATATGAGTTTATGTCCTCTACAGCATTCACTTATGGCTAATTCTTCAACTTGTTGTTTCTGCTAAGTGAATGTGATCGGACCATTCCCCCACTATGCTATACTCAACCCTATCTATTCACAAATTCTTCATGTGCGTTCTATTTGAAACTCATTCAAAATCTTCACTGTGTCCTTGTCAGCTGAAGAAGTTGCGAACGGAACTTTTGACTTATCTTATCAAAAATTTCGGCTTTGCCGCTCAAACCATTCTGCATTCCACGATACTTATCTATTCACCCACAATCTCACACGATCTCCACTTCTCAGTACGTGGGTGACACATGTCAAGCGAATGAGAAGGGTCAGGGGCACGTTCGTCCAAATTCTTCGGGCGAACAGTTTTTCACCGTGGCTATAAATACCCCTCCCCTTCTTCACTTCTCTTTTACTCCGCTCGACCTCACTCCAGCTCGAGCTTCTCAAACCCTAGCGCCGCCGCTACTTCATCATCGCCGGTGAGGAAGAGCTTCACTGCCTCGACCTCGTCGCCGCCGTACTCACGCCGGCCGCGGATTTCTTCCCTCCGCTGCCGCCGTAGCTATCTTCCTTAGCCGAGTTAGGGCGTGGAAGATCTGAACTGATGAACTTCACATCTACACCTCTCAGTTCATCGTGTTCTTCGTCCAGGGTAATTAAAAGTTACTTTTACTGCCCTCTTTGATTCAATTATTTACTACAAAATCTTCAAAGGTGTTTTTCTTCAAAACCTCACACACTAAACACCTCACATGTCATCTGTTCTTGATTCATTTCTCTAAGCTATATTTTTCTTCAAGATTCCTCAATTGTGTGGATTTCTGATTTGTACAACTCTGGAACCTAACACAAAAACGCTTAGTGAAATTTTCAAGACTCATCTGGTCAAATTCCTCAAACTTGTTCTTTTTGAAAAACCTTCTGAGAACGCATATGACCTCTCCAAATTCCTCGCAACTATACTCTGTTCACAGGTACTCATGTCCGCTGCTGAATCACCAGGTTCTCATCAACTTAACTAATTTGCAGCGTTCCTCGAAGAAAAGTTGCATACATCTTCAGAGAATTCCATTGCTCAAATTCCTCATCTGAAGAAAATGGCTGATGGAAAGAAGCCACAAAAAGGAGGAAAGAGGCCTGAGGTTAATACTGCTTTCGAGATCCCTGATGACATATACAAAGATTATTGCACTCCTGATGAGGCGAAGTTTGGTAAGGAGGACAAGAATCAGCGCAAGGTGCGCATACAAAGGATAGAAAGGACATGGGCACGGGAATGGAGGGTGTACGGGTATGTTACTCCCAAGTATATGAAGAAATTCGCACTAAATCCTCCATGCCCAAGACCTCCCTTGGCACCTGGCCAAGAAGCGGATCCCACCAGCCTCAAGCGCGGTGACGATTATCCTGATGAATGGGCCAAGCGCGAGGCCAAGTTGGCTAGACAAGCAAGAGAAGCAGTGAGGAAATTCAACGAAGACTCTGCTGCTGCTGTTGTTGCTGAGGCCTCTGTCAAACCAAAAAAGGCCATGGAAAAGAAGCCTGCTTATAAGCCAAGTGCTTCAACTTCAATGCCCTCATGGCCAAGTTCCTCAGCAATGCCCTCACGGCCAGATTCCTCAAAGCCTTCACGGCCAACTCCTCAAGCTGCTCCTGCTCCTCCAAAGTCCTCGGCTCCTCCACCAAAGTCCTCAGCTGCTTCGACCAAATCCTCAGCACCTGTGCATCGCGCCACGTGCCAAAGGAAAACGGGCATTTCTATTGCCTCAGGAGCTTCTGCTAGTTCCTCAGCTGCACCAAATTCTTCAACTGGTCTCTCTCTGCTGAAGACAAAGGCCACTGCTGGACGAGGTTCTCACCCAAGTCCTCACAAGAAGTAGGTCGCCTTCCAAGTGTCGTCTGATGAAGACGAGGCTGATGATGAAGAACTTGCAGAAATCATCAGAGACAGGCAGGTCAAGGCCGCTAGAGCCAAGGGCACAAATGTGCCTCTGCTGTTGGATCCAAAGTTGATCCTCGACTACATTGATCTCTGGCACAAGGACCCAAACACTCCTTTGCCTGATTTCAAGCTGACTTCTGGCAAAAGTCATATGCTGACTGCCTTCATCCAAGAAGAAAAATGGAAGTTTGAAAAGGCCAGGAAGATCAAGAAAGCGCAGTACAAGAAGGAGAGTTTTTCGAAGAAACACGTTGTCTCTATGACAACTGAAGAACTTGTCAGTATTCAATCTGAGATCAAGAAACTCAGTGATGAATTTGACGTGTACCGCATTGACTGGCTTGGAGCCAAATTCTGTTTTGTCAAGTTGACAGAAAAGTTCACTCCAAATGTTGCAGCCCCAACGCAATAGGAAATTCCTTAGGCTGAAGCATCTGCTCGGCCGACTGAAGAAAATGCAAGCACCACTGATGACATTCAGGCTGCTGAAGAAACTCAAAGCACCAGGGCTAATGACTTCATTCCAGCCGCTGAAGAAATTGCCAGGGCATCCACTAGTGGTGCGCCTGAAGAAAATGAAGAAGTCAGGGCAACTGCATCAGTTGTGCCTGAAGAAATTCAACCTAATTCCTCTGCTCCTCCTGTGCCTACACCAACTCCGATCCTTCGATCTGCATCAGATGTGAAGAAGACCAAGGCTGCAGAGCGTGCAGCAGTGAAGAAAAGGAAGGCATCAACTTCATCCGATTCTTCAGCTCCGAAGAAGATGAAACCTTTGATCATCTCGTTTGCAAATCCCATTGATGATGTTCCTATCTCAACCATGCCATCAAAGGACCTTGTTCCGTATGATGAAGAATATGTGATTCCTAGCGAATCAGATGAAGAGAATCCTTCTGTTGCTTCGTCAGAGCAGTTGGATAAAGAAATTGAAGTGGATACAATCCCTTCAACCCCCACAGTTTCCTCGCATGTGCCTCAGTTCACTGCTGAAGAGGCCGGCGTTGAAGAAATAGAAGAAGAAGATGTGGACATTGGTTGTACCACACCCGTGCTGAATGATGACTTTTGGGAAAGTCAGCACCCCAACTCTCCACTGTTCACACCGTTGCAACAAATTCCTCAGTGCCCAGTAACTACAGTACAAATGGGCTCTGATGAACCACATGCCACACCGTCTGTCCATGACGAAATTCCAGCCACTAGTGCTGAAGAAAATGAAACTGAAGAATTGAAGACCCAGGCTGTCACTGAAGAAGCAGCTAAAATTCCTCAGCCTGTGGAACTTGAGATTGCGATTCCTGAAGTGATAATGCAATTGACTGACACCCCTCAGCCCAAACCGAAGGATCCATTCTCAAAGAAGAAGAAATTCAAGGCTGATGATTTCTTCGGCGAGCATGTGTTCTTCACTGACTACAATCCCTATGATTCCGCTCGTCTGAGAAGGAAGCGCTTCTGGACCGCCAGCCAGGCCAACTTCTATTCTTCACTGCTCTTCAACAAGGACAAAGTCTTCGACCACGAGCATATTCCTCATGTGGACATGGAATCACTGCCATGCTTCACTCCTGTCCTCAGTGTGCTTCATGACACAAGCCTCCTCAACTTTTGCACAGACATAGTTGATTGGAATGAAGAGCTCATTCTTCAATTCTACGCAACACTGCACATCACAAGAGATGCTGACGATGTGAACTCCTGGGTTTTGGACTGGATGACAGAAAACACTCACTACAAGGCACCGGCCTCTGAATTACTTCACGCCCTGCCCATCAGTCCTCCACCTGAAGGAGCTCGTTGCCTGTACCAAGAGCCTGAACTGACTGCCCATTATATGCAAGTTCTTATGAAGCCTCTGAAACCTGGTCAAGCCTCAAGGACCAAATTCCTCGTGAAGGAATTGCAGATGTACCAAGGACAGTCTATCGCATTCTGACGAAGACTATGAGTCCAATAAAAGGCCACGACTCCTCTGATGAGGAAATTGTTGGCATCATGAAGAATCTGGTATTCAACATCATTCATGGCATACCCGTCAACTACCATGATTTCTTCATGAGGACTCTGGCAAATGTTGCACTTTCTCCGTTTGAGCTGAAGCCTTATGCACCATGGAATATGAGATTCCTCAGAACATGGTCTTCACTCAACTACAAGGCTGATTTTCAGAATCACCTCAGCTACTTGCCCCCAATCGAAGTCCTCAAGCGGACCTATTCCTCAGCTGACGAAAAGGGCAAGGCACCTGCTGTTGTTGATGAAGGCATTCGTCCATTGGATGGTCAGTTTCGCAAAGCTGCATCTTATTCCACCAATGATCACTCTGCCACTCATGATTCTGCTGCCCATGCATCCAAGCCAAATCCTCAAGCCACTGCTCCTCGTGTGATGACTGACCGTGAGCTACTTCTTAGTCTTCACCAAAAGGTGGATCGAAACCATAAATGGGTTAAGCGTCAGTTTGGTTCAATTCTTCACAACATGCCTGCTACACACAATGCAGTGAAGAAAAACCATTACTACCTCCATGAAGTCTTCGGTCACACCTGGGCTATTCTATCTCATGTATATGGTGAAGAAGATCTGAAGAAAATGGGTCTCAAGGAAGATTTTGACTGGTCTGCTCCTCCACCGAAGAAATACAAGAAGGTCAAGGTTCCTTCCTTGGTGGCCAGCTCATATTCTTCATCGTGCGAAACCGACGAGCATGAAGACTTGGACGACACTGCGGCAGGCCCTACTACGACACACGACCCCAACAACGCTGGCGCTCCTCCATCAACATGATATTCTTCAGGGGTGTTAGTCCTCATTTTCGATCCTTTTGGTCATTCGATGACAAAGGGGGAGAAATTTGAGTTAGTATTCAAGCGGGTCTATCTTATATGGGCGTTTTTTTCTAAGTTACAACTCTCGTTCTTTTGATGACTTTGTTGGATCGAGTTGTAAACTTAAACTCTATGGTGGCCTGATACTTTTGTTGTGTTTTTCTGCATGCTTATTCCTCGTTAATGTTAATGCACGCATGCTGAATTACTTCAGTCACCATATTTCATCATGCATTTCAAATTCTTCATATTATATGTCAAATGCGTGTATGAATTACGAGATATAGGGGGAGATCTCCATGATTCTACTCTTCAAGTGTGCATTGCTTCAAAAGCAAATTCCTCACTATGCACATCTTCAGGGGGGGTTCTTCTATATCTTGTAATCAAATTCCTCAATATCTGTATTTACACTTCATATGTTTATCCCCGTTGCAAACTTAACCTATATTGTCATCAATCACCAAAAAGGGGGTGATTGTAAGTGCATCTAGTGCCCCTTAGTGATTTTGGTGTATTGAAGACTTATAGGTTAAGGGACTAATGTGTTTATGAGTGTACACAGGTCTATAAGTCTATGAGGAGTTTAATATTTACAGAGAAAGTCGACACCTAAAAATGAAGTTCTTTGATTGAAGACTTTGGATTTCTAAAGACTTTCTGAAGACTTTGAAAGTGAAGGAATTGGTGTGACCTTGAAGACCAGGTATCCATTCGAGGAACATGAAGCGTGAAGACTTTTGTTTTCGTAGTTTCATTTTCTCTTTCTTGAGTCATAGGAAACACCATACTGTTAAAGGGGGTCGAGGAAATACTAAGGAAAAATTTCCATGTGATGCTCAACTCAAAATCCTACACCTACCAATCCCTTCGAGTGAAGCCATTGGAAATCTCATACAGTTCAGTCAATTTCTTCAGTGACAGAGACGAAGTTCTTCTGGTCTTTGAGGAATTTGTTCTGACTGAGGAGTTAGGAATTCGCCAGTGCGGATTGCCTACACAGTGAGGAACATGATAGCCCTGAGGAATTTGATACTCAAATTTCCGACCGCTGCTGTGCTACGCGCCAGCTGGCCCAAAACATCTACCCACCTAACGGTCATATCATTGAAGGGAATTTATGTCTTATCATGTCGGGCTGCTCCCTAGGCTATAAATAGCTGCCCCCTACAACCACTAGCTGGTTGGCTGCTCCGAGAGAAACTGACACTTGTCATTTGAGAGTATCCCATCCTCCGAGGACTTTGAGCGAAAATCATCGAGTGAGGAAAACCCAAACCCAAACACCTACAAACCCAAAGTGATTGAGCTTCACTGAAGAGATTGATCCTGCGTGGATCCGATGCTTGTTACCTTTGAAGACTGTGCTTCTTCTAGACGGTTAGGCGTCATGGTCTAGAGCATCCAAGAGGAATTGTGGATCGCCGAGTGACCGAGTCTGTGAAGGTTTGGAAGTCACCTGAAGACTTACCACGAGTGATTGGGTGAGGTCTGTGTGACCTTAGCTCAAGCGGTGAGGACTGTGTGTCCGGGACTGTGTGTCCTCAGGTTTGAATACCTAGCCACTCCAACCATATGTACAACTGAGACAGCAGTTGGAACTGGTCTACCAAATCATTGTCTTCACCAAGCTTACTGGTTCTAGTTCCTCAACTCTTTCATTTCCTAATAACTGTGATTGTGCACTTGTTCATATCTGTTTGAAGACTTTGACTGAAGACTTTCTCAATTTCCTCAGTTCAATTTCTTCAGTCTGTTTGTCTTCATCCTGTGTTTAGGCTTTCTGTACTATGTGCTTGTCTTCATTTCATCATGATGACCATGCTTGTGTTCTGTTACGTTTACATTTGAGTACATATTCCGCTGCAAGTAGTTCTCGCTAAGGAATTTTCTCACCCACAAATTCCTTAGTGAAGAATTCATAAAAATCGCCTATTCACCCCCCCCCCCTCTAGTCGATATAACGCACTTTCAGGAACAAGGTCCTTTGATGGCATGGTTGTGATAGGAAAGACATCAATTGGGTTGTCAAATGAACTAGTCAGCGGCTTCATCTTCTTCGGAGCTGAAGAATCTGATGAAGTTGATGCCTTCCTTTTCTTCACTGCTGCACGCTCTGCAGCCTTGGTCTTCTTCACATCTGATGCAGATGGAAGGATCAGAGTTGGGGTAGGTGCAGAAGGAGCAGAGGAAATCGGTTGAATTTCTTCAGGCGCAACTGATGCAGTTGCCCTGACTTCTTCATTTTCCTCAGGCACAGCCCTTGAAGCTTCAGCTGTCCTGACATTTTCTTCAGGCGCAACACTAGTGGTTGCCCTGGTACTTTGAGTTTCTTCAGCAGCCTAAATATCATCAGCGGTGCTGACATTTTCTTCAGTCGGCTGAGTAGATGCTTCAGCCTGAGGATTTTCTTGTTGCGTTGGGGCTGCAACATTGGAAGTGAACTTTTCAGTAAAATTCACAAATCTGACTTTGGCTCCAAGCCAGTCAGCATAGTAGCGATCAAATTCATCACTCAGTTGTTTGATCTCAGCTTGCAAGGCAACGAGTTCTTCAGGGGAAAGCTTCAGAACATTTTGCTTCAGAAAGCGCTGTTTCTTGTACTGCGCTTTCTTCACTCTTCTTCCTTATTCAAATTTCCATTTCTCTTCTTCAATGAAGGCAGTCAAAACATGACTTCGACCAGGAGTGAGGTTCATCTCTGGCAAAGGTGTGTTGGGATCCTTGTGCTGTAGGTCGATGAAGTCTAGGATCAGCTTCGGATCCAGAAGCAATGGCACATTGCTGCCTTTGGCTCTAGCGGCCTTGACTTGCCTATCTCGGATGATTTCGGCAAGTTCCTCATCATCAGCTTCGTCTTCATCAGACGGCACTTGGAAGGTGACCTGCTTCTTGTGAGGACTTGGGCGAGAGCCATGTTCAGCAGTGGCCTTTGTCTTCAGGAGAGAGGGGCCAGTTGAAGAATTTGGTGCAGCTGAGGAACTAGCAGAAGCTTATGAGGCAATAAAGGTGCCTGTTGTCCTTTGGGACGTGGCGAGATGCACAGTTGTAGAGGATTTAGTCGGAGGAGCTGAGGACTTTGGCGGAGGAGCGGGAGCAGTTTGAGGAGTTGGCCGTGAGGGCTTTGAAGAATCTGGCCGTGAGGGCATTGCTGAGGAACTTGGCCGTGAGGGCATTGAGGGTGAAGCACTTGGCTTATGAGCAGGCTTCTTTGCCATGGCCTTCTTCGGCTTGCTTGCAGAGGCCTCAGCAGTGGCAGCAGCAGCAGAGTCTTCGTTAAGTTTCCTCACTGCTTCTTTTGCCTGTTTGGCCAGTTTGGCCTGGTGCTTGGCCCATTCATCAGGATAATCCTCACCACGCTTGAGGCTGGTAGGATCAGCTTCTTGGCCAGGTGCAAACGGAGGTCTTGGGCATGGAGGATTTAGAGCGAATTTCTTCATATACTTGGGAGTAACATACCTGTACTCCCTCCATTCCCGTGCCCATCTCCTCTCAATTCTTTGAATGCGCACCTTGCACTGATTTTTGTCCTCCTTGCCAAACTTGGCCTCATCAGGAGTGCAATAGTCCTTGTATATGTCATCAGGGATCTCAAAGGCAGTATTGATTTCAGGCCTCTTTCCTCCCTTCTGTGGCTTCTTTCCATCAGCCATTTTCTTCAGATGAGGAATATGAACAACTGAATTTTCTGAAGATGTGTGCAACTTTTCTTCGAGGAATGCTGCAAATGAGTTAAGTTGATGAGAACCTAGTGATTCAGCAGCGGACATGAGTACCTGTGAACAGAGTATAGTTGCGAGGAATTTGAAGAGGTCATATGCGTTCTCAGAAGGTTTTGCAAAAACAACAAGTTTGAGGAATTTGACCAGATGAGTCTTGAAGAATTTCGCTAAGCGTTCTTTGTCTTAGGTTCCAGAGTTGTACAGATCAAAAATGCACCCAATTGAGGAATCATGAAGAAAAATATTGCTTAGAGAAATGAATCAAGAACAGATGACATGTGAGGTGTTTTAGTGTGTGAGGATATGAAAAAAAACACCTTTGAAGATTTTGTAGAAATCATTTGAATCAAAGAGGGCAGTAAAAGTAACTTTTAGTTACCCTGGACGAAGAACACGATGAACTGGGAAGTGTAGATGTGAAGTTCGTCAGCTCAGATCTTCCACGCCCTAACTCAGCTGAGGAAGACAGCTACGACGGCGGCGGAGACAAGAAATCCGCAGCCGGCGCGAGTACGACGGCGACGAGGTCGAGGCAGTGAAGCTCTTCCTCACCGGCGACGATGAAGTAGCGGCGGCTCTAGGGTTTGAGAAGCTCAAGCTGGAGTGAGGTCGAGCGGAGTAAAAGAGAAGTGAGGAAGGGGAGGGGTATTTATAGCCACGGTGAAAAACTGTTCGCCTGAAGAAATTGGACGAACGTGCCCCTGACCTTTCTCATTCGCTTGACATGTGTCACCCACGTACTGAGAGGTGGCGATCGTGTGAGATCGTGGGTGAATAGATAAGTGTTATCGTGGAATGTGGAACGGTTTGAGCGGCAAAGCCGAAAATTTAGATAAGATAAGTTAAAAGTTCCGTTCGCAAATTCTTCAGCTGACAAGGACACAGTGAAGATTCTGGACGAGTTTCAAATAGAACGCATATGAAGAATTTGTGAATAGATTGGGTTGAGTATAGCATAGAGGGAGAATGGTTCGATCAGATTCACTTAGCAGAAAAAGCAACTTGAGGAAATAGCAATAAGTGAATGTTGTAGAGGACATAAACTCATATATATAAATATAGCCAATGAAGAAAAACGACGGAAAACAGTGAAGACAATGCAAAGTTGAAGAAAATGAACAACTGAGGAATTTCAAAACTGAGGAAAAACTCAAATTGAAGATTTTCAACTTTTGGTGGTGGCGTGACCCATCGTATAAGAATGATGATTTCAGACACCGCGTACAATTGTCGTAGGGTTCTGAGAATCAAATTCTTCGTTAATTTCTTCACACTTAGAGTGTTATTCTTGATTGATTGAAGAAAAAATTTCTTCATCTGTTGCGCATCTAAGTCATCAATTTTGCATAAGTGTTAGGATGAGTGTCCTTTTCAAAGAACATTCGAAGATTCTAAGATATTTAGCTCACACTGCAACTTGCTAAATCTCTTCTCATCCAAGGGCTTTGTGAACATATCGGCTAGCTATTCTTCAGTCTTCACATGCTCAATAGAAATGTCGCCCTTCAACACATGATCGCGAAGAAAATGATGACGAATCTGAATGTGCTTTTGTCTTCGAGTGCTGAACTGGGTTGTGAGCAATCTTGATTGCATTCTCATTGTCACAGTAGAGAGGCACATTCTTCACATTGACGTCGTAGTCCTTGAGAGTTTGCTTCATCCATAGCAATTGAGCACAGCAAGAACCAGCAGCAATGTACTCAGCTTCAGCAGTAGACAGTGATACGCAGTTCTGTTTCTTCGAGGACCAACAGACCAAAGATCTTCCGAGGAAATGACATGTGCCAGATGTTGACTTGCGGTCCACACGATCACCAGCATAGTCAGAGTCTGAATATCCAATGAGATCAAAAGCCGAGCCCTTGGGGTACCATAATCCAAGTGTTGGTGTGTGACCTAGATACCGAAGAATATGCTTCACAGCCTTATGGTGTGATTCCTTCGGTGTAGCTTTTGATCGAAGTCAATACCATTTTCATGAGTGCATAGATGGCCGTTTGTGGGCATTGGAATTTTGACCCCTTTGCAATCTTGCATGCCGAATTTCCTCAGTATGTCCTTGAGGTATTTCTCCTGAGATATGAATATGCCATTGCGCTGTTGACGAATTTGAAGACCTAAGAAGAATTTCAATTCTCCCATCATAGACATTTGATATTCTTCACTCATCATATAGGCAAATTCATCACTATAACGTTGGTCAGTACAGCCAAAGATAATATCATCAACATATATTTGGCACACAAACAATTCACCATCATAGGATTTATTGCAAAGAGTTGGGTCAAGTGAACCGGGTTTGAAGCCTTTCTTCATGAGGAATTCCTTCAAAGTATCATACCACGCCCGAGGGGCCTGCTTGAGGCCATACAGGGCCTTATTGAGTCTGAAGACTTTGTCAGGATGTTTTGGATCTTCAAAACCTGGGGGTTGAGCAACATATACTTCTTCCTCAAGCTTACCATTGAGGAATGCACTTTTCACATCCATTTGATATAAAGTGATATCATGATGGTTAGCATAAGCAAGTAATATGCGAATAGCCTCAAGTCTACCAACAGGTGCAAAAGTTTCATCGAAATCAATTCCTTCAACCTGTGTGTAGCCTTAAGCTACAAGCCGTGCCTTATTCCTCAGCACAAGGCCATTTTCATCTTTCTTGTTGCGGTAGATCCACTTTGCGCCAATGATATTGTGCTTGCGAGGATCTGGACGTTTGACCAGTTCCCAGATGTTGTTGAGCTTGAACTGATGTAATTCTTCTTGCATAGCTTGAATCCACTCAAGCTACAAAAATGCTTCATCTACCTTAGTGGGCTCTGTGGTAGAGATAAAAGCAAAGTGCCCACAAAAGTTAGACAAATGTGAAGCTTTTGAGCGTGTGAGAGGACCTGGTGCTTCAATGTCATCGGTGATTTTCTCAATTTGCACTTCGTTTGCAATGCGAGGATGAGCTGGTTGTCGTCGAGGAATTTGATCAATATTTTCTTCAGCACCATTTTCTTCAGCACCATTTCCTTCAGGTGCATTAGCTCGACGTTCTTCATGTTCCGGAATGAATTCTTCAGCAGATTCTTCGGTCGGAATGGAATCCTCAGTAGCCTTGAACTTGATAGTTTCCTTAGGTGCTGGTCCATCTATCACATAAAGTAGGTGCTCTCTTTGCGAGCCATTAGTTTCATCGAACCGCACATCTACAGTTTTAACAACTTTGTGGTGAACGTTGTTGAAGACTCTGTAGGTGTGCGAGTCCTTTCCGTAACCAAGCATAAAACCTTTATGTGCTTTCGGTGCAAATTTTGAGTTGTGATGAGGATCTCTAATCCAACATTTAGCACCGAAGACTTTGAAATAACTCACATTGGGTTTCTTGTCAGTGAGAAGTTCATAAGCAGTCTTCTTGAAGAATTTGTGAAGATATACCCTGTTGATGATGTGGCAAGCAGTATCAATTGCCTCAATCCAGAAACGACGAGGCGTCTTGTATTCATCAAGCATAGTGTGAGCCATCTCAACAAGAGTCATGTTCTTGCGCTCCACAACGCCATTCTGCTGAGGAGTATAAGGAGCAGATAACTCATGAGTAATACCAAGTTCATCAAGATAGTCATCAAGACCAGAATTCTTGAACTCAGTTCCATTATCACTTCTGATGTGCTTGATCTTCACACCAAAGTTGGTTGAAGCCCTCGAGGAAAATCGTTTGAAGACTTCCTGCACCTCATGTTTGTAAGTGACAATATGTACCCATGTGTAACGAGAGTAATTATCAACAATAACAAAGACATATAGAGATGCATCATTTGTAACTGCAGAATAATGGTTAGGACCAAAGAGATCCATATGAAGCAATTCAAATGGTCGAGTGGTAGTCATGATTGTCTTCGCTAGATGTTTGGCCTTGGTCATCTTTCTAGCTTCACAGGCTCCGCATAAGTGATCCTTGAGGAATTTGACATTCTCAATGCCAATGACATGCTTCTTCTTCGCAAGCGTCTGCAAATTCCTCATGCCTGCATGTCCGAGTCATCGATGCCATAGCCAGCCTTCTGAAGCTTTTGCAAGTAGGCATACGGCTGGTTGTGGTCCTGTAGAGAAATCAACAATATACAAGTCTCCTCTCCTAAAGCCTTTGAAGACTTTGGAATGGTTAGCTTCCATGATCACAACACAACGATACTTGCCAAAGACAACAACCATATCAAGATCACAAAGCATTGAGACAGACATGAGGTTGTATCCTAAGGACTCGACAAGCATGACTTTGTCCATGTGTCGATCCTTTGAGATCGCAACCTTACCTAGACCCAATACCTGACTTTTGCCTTTGTCAGCGAAGATGATATGCTTCAGATGCGATGGAGATAAGGGAGCAT
This sequence comes from Triticum aestivum, assembly GCF_018294505.1. Lineage (NCBI taxonomy): Eukaryota > Viridiplantae > Streptophyta > Magnoliopsida > Poales > Poaceae > Triticum > Triticum aestivum. Next base: position 115,156,377 of record NC_057814.1, read on the forward strand.
CCATCAATAGATTCTTGTCACCAGTCATGTGATTTGTACATCCACTATCGAGGACCCACTCATTGGCTTTGGGTTGATCATCCTGCAGATGAATTAGTGCAACTTACGAACTCATATACTTCATCAGTGAAGAATATGACATCAAGTTCATCAGATCGATTTCATCAAGTAATAGAACAGATAAAGCAATATGAGGACGTGAGAATGAAAGTTCATTTCTTCATGATTAGCCTGCGTCCTTTCAGGCAATTTCAGGTCTCCAACAAATTCTTCAGACGTTTGAGCACGTCTGGAGACCTGACCCTGCATAAGAGATTAGTTCTTTTTCTTCACCACCCACATCTGAAGGGGTGGCAAAGAGTTCATCACTCTGCGAGCTCCATATGAGAAAGGTGGCATAGAAGCCAGTCCATTTCGTTTCACATAAGAGGAGTTAGGATAAGCATATGAATAAGCAGAGAAATTCTTCGACGACTTATGAACATAATGGTTAGAAGAATAATGCTCATATTCATAGCCCTTAGCTCTTCCCTATGAAACAGAGGTGTTAGCACGATGATATTCATATGAGGACTTTGATCCTTTTGAGGAATTTGATCAACGTGAGGAATTTGGTCCGTATGAGGACTTGGATCCATATGAAGAATTTGGTCCATATGAAGAACTTGATCTGGGGTTCCTATTCTTCATAGGTGGTGTCATGAGGACATTCACCTGAAGACTTTCAAGGCACCTTTTGGGAACCCAGATTTTCTTCATAGGGGAACCGTTCCTGCAGTTAGTGCCAACATACCTAGCAAATACTTCACCATTCTGATTTTTGAACAGTTTATAGTTGGAGTCAAATGACTCATCAGAAGAATGAGGAGATTCACACGTAAAGCGAGATAAATTGGATGGATCAACTGGAGGTCCCTTTGCAGCAACCCATGAGGTTTTGGGGTACTGCTCAGGCTTCCAATAAGTACCATCAGCATTGAGTTTCCTCTCAAAGGCAATACCCTCTTTCCTAGGGTTCCTGTTGAGGATCTGCTTTTTAAGCACGTCACAAAGAGTCTGATGCCCCTTGAGGCTTTTGTACATGCCTATCATATACAATTCCTTCAGCTCTGCATCATCAGTGATACTAGCAATGTTCTCAGATGAGGAATTAGTGATAGCAGAGACAGTTGAAGAAGTTGTAACATTAGAAGCATTTGAACATTCAGGTGAAGAATTAGCAGATTCACATTCAATGCACTTCAAACATGGAGGAACAAATTCTTCCTGAGAAGCGCTGATTTGTTGAGCAAGTAATGAATCGCGCTCCTTCTGAAGATCTTCATAACTCACTCTTAGCTTTTCAACATCTTGCTTTCTTTGAAGAAATTCATAAGAAAGCTTCTCATGATCAGATAAGAGAGTGTTATGATGACCTTGAAGGTTGTCAAACCTAGACTGAAGTCTCTGAAGATTTTCAGTCAAGGTTTTAGTGCGATCCATTTCTTCACCCAACATATCATCACTTTTGTCTAGCATGTTTTGAACCTTTTCAAAAGCCTTTTGTTGTTTCACAGCAATCTTAGCAAGTTTAGAGTAGCTGGGCTTGAGGTTTTCATCAGATTCATTCTCACTTGATTCAGAGGAGGTATATTTGAGTACCTTGGCACCCTTTGCCATGAAGCAATAGGTGGGAGCGTAGTCATCATTGCCTTCATCAGCCTTGTTGGTGGAGCCATTTTCTTCAGAGTTGAAGATAGACTTGCTGACGAATGCAGTAGCGAGAGCTAGACTCGCCACACCAGACTCGGACTCCTCAGATGCCTCCTCTTCCTCATGTTCCTCAGATTCAGCCTCAGAGTCCATTTCCTTGCCAATGAATGCCCGAGCCTTCTTGGAGCTGCTCTTCTTGTGAGATGAAGACTTTGAAGATTTTGATGATGAAGACTTTGAAGATTTCTTCTTCTTCTTCGCGTCATCAGAACTGTACTCCTTGTATTTCTTCTTCTTTGATTCCTTTTCCCACTGAGGACAATCTTGAATGTAGTGACCAGGTTTCTTGCATTTGTGGCATAGCCTCTTCTTGTAGTCACTGGATGAGGAATCATTGCTCCTTGAGGATTTTCCAAAGCGACCACGTCTTGAGAACCTTTGGAATTTCTTCACGAGCAGTGCTAGCTCCTGGCTCAGTTCTTCAGGATCACCAAGGCTACTACCAGAATCTTCACCTTCAGATTCAGAGACGACCTTGGCCTTCAGGGCACGTGATCTGCCATAGCTCGAACCATAGAGATCTCTCTTCTCAGCAAGCTGGAACTCATGAGTATTTAGCCTCTCGAGGATATCAGCGGGATCAAGTGACTTGTAATCAGCACGTTCTTGTATCATCAGTGCCAGAGTATCAAATGAGGAATCAAGCGATCTCAGCAATTTCTTCACCACCTCATGGTCGGTGATGTCAGTGGCACCAAGTGCTTGAAGCTCATTTGAGATGTCAGTGAGGCGATCGAAGGTTTGTTGAACATTTTCATTGTCGAGTCTTTTGAAGCGGTTGAAGAGATTGCGAAGAATGTCAACTCAAGAGTCACGCTGTGTTGAGACTCCTTCATTGACTTTGGACAGCCTATCCCAGATAAGCTTGGCAGTTTCCAAAGCACTCACTCTTCCATACTGCCCTTTGCTCAGATGGCCACATATGATGTTCTTCGCTTGGGAGTCGAGTTGCTTGAATCTCTTCACATCAGTAGCATTCAGAGAAGGTGTGACTGAGGGAACACCATTTTCCACAACATACCAGAGATCGTTATCAATTGCCTCAAGATGCATTCACATCTTATTCTTCCAGTAGGGGTAGTCCGTCCCATCGAAGGTAGGACACCCAGCAGAGACCTTGATCATACCTGCGGTTGACATAACTAAAACTCCAGGCGGTTAAACCAAAATCACACAGAACAAGGGAGTACCTTGCTCTCATACCAATTGGAAGTGCGTTATATCGACTAGAGGGGGGTGAATAGGCGATTTTTATGAATTCTTCACTGAGAAATTTGCGGGTGAGGAAATTCCTTAGCGAAGAACTACTTGCAGCGGAATAAGTACTCAAAAGTAAACATAACAGAACATAAGCATGGTCATCACGATGAAATGAAGACAAGCACAGAGTATAGAAAGCGTAAACACAGGATAATACAGGATGAACACAAACAGACTGGAGAATTTGAACTGAGGAAATTGAGAAAGTCTTCAGTCAAAGTATTCAAACACAGATAAGAACAAGTGTACAACACAGTTATGAGGAAATGAAAGAGTTGAGGAACTAGAACCAGTAAGCTTGGTGAAGACAATGATTTGGTAGACCAGTTCCAACTGTTGTCTCAGTTGTACGTCTGGTTGGAGCGGCTAGGTATTTAAACCTGAGGACACACAGTCCCGGACACACAGTCCTCACCGTATTCTCCTGGAGCTAAGGTCACATAGACCTCGCCCAATCACTCGTGGTAAGTCTTCAGGTGACTGCCAAACCTTCACAGACTCGGTCACTCGGCGATCCACAATTCCTCTTCGATGCTCTAGACCATGACGCCTAACCGTCTGGAAGAAGCACAGTCTTCAAAGGTAACAAGCATCGGATCCACGCAGGATCAATCTCTTCAGTGATGCTCAATCACTTTGGGTTTGTAGGTGTTTGGGTTTGGGTTTCCTCACTTGATGATTTTCGCTCAAAGTCCTCGGAGGATGGGTTGCTCTCAAATGACAAGTGTCAGTTTCTCTCGGAGCAGCCAACTAGCTAGTGGTTGTAGGAGGCGGCTATTTATAGCCTAGGGAGCAGCCCGACATGATAAGACATAAATGCCCTTCAATGATATGACCGTTAGGTGGGTAGATATTTTGGGGCAGCTGGCGCGGAGCACAGCAATGGTCGGAAATTTGAGTATCAAATTCCTCAGGGCTATCATGTTCCTCACTGTGTAGGCAATCCGCACTGGCGAATTCCTAACTCCTCAGTCAGAACAAATTCCTCAGCGACGAGAAGAACTTCGTCTCTGTCACTGAAGAAATTGACTGAACTGTATGAGATTTCCAATGGCTTCACTCGAAGGGATTGGTAGGTGTAGGATTTTGAGTTGAGCATCACATGGAAATTTTCCTTAGTATTTCCTCGACCCCCTTTAACAGTACGGTGTTTCCTATGACTCAAGAAAGAGAAAATGAAACTACAAAACAAAAGTCTTCACGCTTCATGTTCCTCGAATGGATACCTAAATCTTCAAGGTCACACCAATTTCTTCACTTTCAAAGTCTTCAGAAAGTCTTCAGAAATCCAAAATCTTCAGTCGAAGATATTCATTTTTAGGGGTCGACTTTCTCTGTAAATATCAAACTCCTCATAGACTTATAGACCTGTGTACACTCACAAACGCATCAGTCCCTTAACCTATGAGTCTTCAATACACCAAAATGACTAAGGGGCACTAGATGCACTTACACCCGCTCCCCCACCCCCACCCCCTATTGTCGCAGCACGGCCGATGCTGCAAGCGATGCTGCGGCGCCGCCACTTCAATGCCCTTTACCGCAGTTCCATTGTGTTGCAACAGAACAACAAGGTGCGACAGGAAGCTATGGTTGTGAGCAATGACCGACGAGCCTGGCAGAGCGACGACGCGTGGGAGAGAAAGGACGAAGCAGGGATGAGCGTTGTGTTTTGGAAGAATGACGAGAGGGGCCTAACGCGAGGATGCTGCGTTGACCCTTCCGACGGCCACACAGCACGGGATCAGACGACTCGTGACCTGACTGATTTCCGCAGCCGCCTTTATTTTTTCATCTCAAAGGTTCTAATTTTTTAAGGGTGTCTCAAAACTTAAGTTTTTTTTTGAGACATCTCAGAACTTCAAGTAACACTTGAAGGGCGGGCTCAGAACATATTAGAACTAACTATTTGGGCCGAACTCACCAGCACAGCCCGTTTAACGATTCCATTCTTCTCATGAGGTATTGACGACGAACCAACCCGCCGCCGCTCGTCCGTTCCCCTTCACAAACCCTCGACGACGCGAACTGTGCCGCCGGCCAGTGACGGTCCCCTGCCGAGGGTGCCGAACCGGAGGTGGCAATGCCGCCAGGAGGAAGAGGCAGGGGCGGGCACGGGCACGGGGAACCGGCGACCGCCCACTGAGGCGGGGACGACGAGAACTCATCCCGTTCTTCACCCCGGCCGCCGTTACCGTTGCCGCCTAGCCTCGCCGTAATTTCCCAGCGTCTGAGGTTTGCTCCCATCCTCCTTCCAATCTTACACGTCTATGAGATGGCACTGGGAACCTGAATGAACTGTCGCCACCAATTTTAGAAGGAGCAGAAGAAGAAACATAAGCATGTGCAGGAGGAGGAGGAGGAGGAGGAGCAGCAGAAGCCCACGGCGAGCTTCCCGGAGGACATTCTCATCGACATCCTGTCGCGGGTGCCCTACAGGTCGCTGTGCCGCTTCAAGTGCGTGTCCAAGGAGTGGCTCGCCCTCTGCTCCGATTCCGACATCCGCAAGAGGTCACCGCAGACCTTGTCTGGCTTCTTCTACTTCGATCACGGTCGGAAGACAATGCGCCCTGGTTGGCGTTTCCAGAATTCGTCTGGGAAAGGTGCTCCCATGGTCGACCTCGACGATCTCCCTTTCTTGGGCAGCACATATAAACATTTCGCCGTCACACAATGCAGCACCAGCCTTCTCCTCTGCCAATGCTGGATATCACGCCCTCCTAGGGACTGCGGTTGGAATCATCGCATAGATCTAGATCCGTGGCTATTTGTTAGATGGCCCGAGGTTGCGGAATTCGATTATGTTGTCTACAATCCTGCTACTCGGGAGTGGACTGTGTTGCCTCCTATAGAGTTGCCCGGCCACCTTTCGTGTTCCCGCCCAGGCAAGTACATCTTGGGTTTTGACCCGGCCACCCCGTCCCGCTTCGTTGTGTTTGTGCGCCTGGACACAAATTATGGCATGTCCACGAAAATGATCTACTCATCGGAAACTAGAGGATGGACTTCCATGCAGAGTCAGCGTGATGATGTTGGTGTAAATCCTGTTAGTAATTTTGGAAGAAGGCATAGCACCTTGTTGAATGGCACTCTGCATTTCCCTGCTTATGATTCGATAGTCACATTGGACATGAAAAGGAATGCTTGGAGGGAAATTAAAATGCCACCTGGCATGACAAACAACTATGTTCGTGCTTTCATTGGGCAGTCTCAGGGACACTTGTATGCTTGGCATATAGAGAATCGATATGATGGTCAACTCTCTGTTTGGGTTCTTGAGAATTATGATAGTGGTCAGTGGACCCTAAAGTGGGTAGTTAATTGTTTTGAACTGTTCGGAAGGGATCGTCTCGAAAACGGTAAGTCCTACTCAATGTTTGCAATTCATCCAGAATGTAATTTGATTTTCCTGACTGACGGTAGGGAGAAGATACTATCATACAACATGGATAATCAGAAAGTCATATGCACTTCTGTAAAATTGTCAAAAGGTCTACCCTACACTCCCTGTTTTGCGGAATGGACTTCAGATGGTCAGTGAAGGTTCACACATTTAGCATGGCTCCAGTGTCTTAGTAAACATCAATTATTGGGTATATGCCAAATCACTAGTAGAAAACAGGGCTTTGGTTCGGCCAGAAAAGAGCATTAATCCCGGTTGCATTATGAACCGGGACTAATGTGAGCATTAGTCCCGGTTCGAGCGGCTAGGGCACCGTACATGCATTAGTCCCGGTTCAAATGGGACCTTTAGTCCCGGTTGGTGCCACGAACCGGGACTAAAGGGTGCGATGCCCATTAGTACCGGTTTGTGGCACCAACCGGTACTAAAGGTTAGACCTTTAGTCCCGGTTCGAGCCACCAACCGGTACTAATGGGGTTTGAGGCATTAGTACCGGTTCATGCCACGAACCGGTACTAAAGGTCCCATTTTCAAACTCTAACCCCACCCCCCCCCCCCCCCCGCGCGTGGATCGCGTTTTCAGTTTTGTAAAAAGCAAAAGAAAATGATAAAAACTTCAAAAATTAAAATCCTTCCAGATGTAGTTATGTTACTACATGTACTAGTTAGGAAAATTTAAAAACTTAAATTTGGACATGTTTTGCAAAAAGTGTAGGGAAAATGTAAAACGGCTATAACTTTTGCATACGATGTCAGAAAAAAACGTATAATATATCAAAATGTTCAGCACGAAAATCTGCATCCGATTTTGACAGCCCATGGCCTGTTTGCAAATTTTTAGAATCCTCAAATTCTAAAAGGAAAAAAAGTTATGCTCAAATTTCTGTTTTTTTTTATTTTTGTTAAATCTGGTCAAACTATGGTCAAACTACTTATTCAAGAAGTATTAGTGTTACTAAATAGTTATTCAAGAATATTAGTGTTACTAAATAATTATTTCAGTTTTTTTGAATTTTGGTCAAATCTGGTCAAACTGTGGTCAAACAATGGTCAAACTAATTATTCAAGAAATATTAGTGTTACTAAATAATTATTTCAGTTTTTTTGAATTTTGGTCAAACTATGGTCAAACTGTGGTCAAACTATGGTCAAACTACTTATTCAAGAAATATTAGTGTTACTAAATAATTATTGTTTTTTAAACAATAGTTTCAAACTCAAACAGTGAAATGTGTGACTTCATGCTCAAGCTAAATTCCTGAGGGTTAATAGGATTGACATCTTACTATTGTCAGAAAAACAATAAGTGCAGACTTGGAAACGAGGGAGAATAGAACCCGGAAATTAAGTGTGCTCAAGCTGGAGTAGTGAGAGGATGGGTGACCGTCCGAAAAGTTAGATGATTTGAAATGATGAGGGGTGATTAGAGATTAGAGGTTAAATTGAGCAGTGATGAGGGGTGATTAGAGATTAGAGGTTAAAATAATTCAGAAATTTGAAAATCAAAAAAATTTCAAATTTTTTTTTCAAAAAAAATCATAAAATTTCCTTTAGTACCGGTTGGTGTTACCAACCGGGACTAAAGGTGGACCTCCAGGCAGCGGCCATGTGGAGGGCCTTTAGTCCCGGTTCGGGAACCAGGACTAAAGGCCCTTTTTCTACTAGTGAATATTCTAGTTGAAGATGTGTGTTGGATAAGCCTTAAATGCACTTATGGGTGCATGTTGTTCTGGTTCTTTGAGCAATGTTGGTTAGCCATGAAGAATTTATAACTGACCCCCCGATGAGAATGTTGAGTTATAAGAAATGAACCTAGTCTCTTGATGTATTTGCTTTCATGTAATAATTATTGATGTCACTCTTTTAGCTCCTCGTATGGAAGAAATGCGAGATAATATATTCTGTGTTTGGAATGTTTAATTTCCTGGAAGCATATCTTTAGTATGCAATTTGCTATCCACCAATGGTCCAATGCTAAAAATTGATCTTGCCTTGTTTTTATGCAACTCCATCTGGATTGGCTTTTCCATGTACGTTACAGCATATACAGACTTACAGAGGGTGTAAAGAAAGCTTGGTTTCCTTTATGAAACTTGCATAGTCCTCCATTGATGGTACCAAACAGTCTACTGCTTTACAAGCCTACTGTCATATGCTACGTACTAAGGTAGCTTCAAATTTGTAGCTCGTCACTTTAACTCATGCACCTCTAGTGTGTATGCAATTCTTGTTTCGATTGAGCTGCATCCATGGTGGTGTGAATTGTATCTTCCCATTTCTGGCGTATCCCCAGTCCTCGCTGCAGATCGCCAAACATTTCTTTGCTGGAACAGTGCTTACTGCTAGTCTGCTACTGGAATTATGCTGCATCCGAACTTCTTTGCATCACCCGGCATGAAGCTCCGTTCTCCTGAATGGTCCCTGAAACCTTCTTCCCGCCAATGAAGCTTAAGTGCAAAAGCGTGGGTGGGCTATATATATATCTGAATTTTATGAAATGGTGTTGTGTGACGTGTATGTAAATCTGTCGATGAGCTCTTATTTTGTAAAATAACCAATCTCTTACCTCACAAAATAGTCAATTTGATCGCTATGTCTCTAAATATGCAACTACGAGCTCTTATATAGTGCACCTGAGCAACTACGAGCCGGGAAGATTTTGCATATGGTTAATGGTTTCACGAAGTACATGATCCAGATGAGAGAACCAAACTACTACTAGAGCTGAAAGAAAAGACAGCTTCTAGTTTATAACTAGCACATTCACTGAAGATTGACAACTTTTTCCTTAAAGCAAAGCAAAGAACTAATTTGCGTAAATTTCGCTCCGTCAGTTGCATATACGCACGGCCAAACTGAACCTGCTGCACCTTGGGAAGATCAGAAGGGCGGAGCTATCAGGCAGAGTTCCAATAGCACATAGTCTGAGAATCCTATAACCATCTACCAACGCATGCCGTCCACCTCCTCATTTTCCTGACACACAACCGATCACCCTCAACTCTCCGGTTCGGCCGAATTTGGCCTCTCACTTGTGTGCCCCAATACCAGGTAAAATTAATCCCCCATAACAGTCAAATGGGTCGACACTAGTTCTATTATCACATGGCATGGCGCAACACGACTTAGTTTTGTAGCCATATCGGTCCCCGTAAGTGTAGATTTCGTCCCTCTTATTTTTCATGATGTGAATTGCCTTCCTCCATCCACCACCACCACCACCATCTACAATCTCTACTAAAAGCGGAGTTGGGGATGCATTGGTACGTACGTCCAACTCCCCCTTCAATTGACCCCTCCTCCCCACGCTCTACATTAACTCAATCGAATCAAATTAAATATTACCAAAACCTCCACTAAATAAATAAATAAAATATTATCTTTCCCTACCCATACCCAAATTAAATCAAATCTTTTCAAAACCTCAATAAAATTATTATTTTTGTCTTTCCTACTCATACTCAAACCAAATCATATCAAAATCCAGAATATGATGTGTGTAAGATTTATGTCGGACACGATTGATGTTGAACCAGTAGAATGTGCAGGCCCCGTTGCAATGCACGGACAATTAGCTAGTATCATGTACAATTACACCACATCATCGATTGACTCATTTCACTTGTAGGACCTCAGAGATATTAAAATTGTACTAGTTTGGTATCAAGGGGACGTCGTGATCGGAATATTTTACGCTCAAAGGTGGCTCAAGAATTAAAGAGTTTGCGGTTTTCATGACGCCATTTTGATCATGCGAGTTTGCCAACAACATGACATGAGATTCGTAAATAGCATCTTTTTTTTACCTCTTCTTTTTTTAGGGATTTGTAAGCATCTGCCCAAACAAGTCTCCATATGACGGGCTCAATTGGGCCGACCAAGCAAGTCCACGGCTCTTTCTTCTCACAATCGAGCCCAAGTAAAAACCAACCAGTGACGACGACACAAGTCCAACGCCGCCGCCGCCGCTCTGCTCCATTCCCCTTGCCAAACCCTCGCTCCACCTCACGACCTGTCGGCGGCCACGCTCAACGAGCCGAGCCGCAATGCCTCCAGGAGGAGGAGGAGAAGGAGGACGAACGGGCGAACAAAGAATCGGGGAGCAGGACCACCCGCCGGCGACTGGCCACGAGTGCCGCGACGAGGAGGCCGCATCCCGCTCGCCGCCGACGCCGTTGCGGCCTTACCTCGCCGCCACTCCGGTCGCCTCTCAGGTGTGTTCCTCGCCTCTTGTATTCTTCGATCCGTGAAATCGATCCGTGACCTAAATGAAATGTCTTTACCACATCTTTAGAACAAGAAGATGAGGCGGGAGGATGAGCAGCAGGGGGAGGAGGAGGAGCCCCCGGCGAGCTTCCCGGAGGACGTTCTCGTCGAGATCCTTTCTCGGGTGCCCTACATCTCGCTCTTCCACTTCAAGTGCGTGTCCAAACAATGGCTCGCCCTCTGTTCTGCCCCCGAAATTCGCAAGAGGTCGCCGCAGACCTTGTCTGGCTTCTTCTACTTCAGTGCCGGTTGGCGTTTCCAGAATTTGTCTGGGAAAGATCCTCCCATCGTCGACCCCAATCTCCGTTTCTTACGCGGCAGCTATAAGTATTTCAGCATCCAATAGTGCAGCGCCAACCTTCTCCTTTGCAAATGCTGGACATCCCGCCGTCCTAGGCAATACGGTTGGAATTTTGTCCCGAATCCAGGGCCGGGGCAATGTTTTAACTGGCCTGAGGCTAAGGAGTTCGATTATGTTGTCTGCAATCCTGCTACTCATCAGTGGACTGTGTTGCCTCCTATAGAATTGCCTGATGGCCTTTCGCGTTTCAGCCTAGGCAAATACTTTCTGGGTTTTGACCCGGCCACTCCTTCCCGCTTTGTGGTTTTTGTGCCCCTGGACACATATTATGAATATGGCCTGTCCGCGGCCATGATCTACTCATCGGAAACTGGAGGGTGGACTTCCATGCAGAGTCAGTGCAATGGTGGCCGTACATATCAGGTCGGTGATTTAGAAAGCACCCTCCTAAATGGCATTATGCATTTCCCTACTCGATCTTCATCAATTGTCACAGTGGACATGGAAAGGAATGCTTGGAGGAGAATTAAAATGCCACCTGGCTTGCCAAACAACTATGGCGGTGCTTCCATTGGGCAGTCACAGGGACGCCTGCATGTTTGGGAAGAGGATCAAGATGGTTGCCAACTCTCTATTTGGGTTCTTGAGAATTATGACAGTGGACAGTGGACCCTAAAGTGTACCATTAACTGTTTTGAACTGCTTGGAAGGGATTGTTGCAAAAATGATGAGTACTACTCGATGTTTGCAATTCATCCAGAATGTAATTTGATTTTCTTTACTGATGGAAATGACAAGATATTATCATACAACATGGATAATCAGAAAGTCCATGTTATCTGCGCTTCTGAAGATTTCTTCAAAGGTCTGCCACTCCCCCTACTGCCTTACGTACCCTGTTTTGCGGAATGGGCATCAAATGGTCAGTGAATGCTTAACATACCTGGTACGGCACTAGTGTCTTAGTAAAGATGAGCTGTGGGGTATATGCCGAATCTTCTAGTTGAAGCTGTGTGATGGATAAATCAGACATGCGCTTCAATTTGTATTTTTTCTTTTCTTTTAGTGTCTAGGTGCATACCCTTCTTTTTCTTTGAGCAATGATGTAGCCATGAAGAATTTGTAACCAACCCTCCAATGGGAATGTTTAGCTGTAAGAATGAACTTAGTCATTTGATCTATTTGCTTCCATGTAATAATTATAGATGTCGCTCTTTCAGCTTCCCTATGGGGCAAATGTGAAACAATATATTATATATGCTTGAAATGTTTAATTTCCTGCAAGCAAATCTTTATTATGCAATTTGCTACCCACCATTGCTAAATATTGATCTTGCCCTGTTTTTAATCACTAGGTTGATTTATTTGTTATCTCTTTCTGGATTGGCTCTTCCGTGTAAGCTACAACATATGCGGAGGGTATAAAGAAGGCTTAATTTCCTTTATAAAGCTTGCATGGTTTTTCCATTGATGGTATCAAACAGTCTGCAGCTTTACACACCCACTGGAGAATTTAGTTCAATCGAGTCATAGTTACATATGTTGTGTTTCCAATTCTTGTTTCGATTGAGCTGTATCCATGCCTCCATGGTGGTGTGAATTGTACCCTCCCATGCCCAGTCCTCGCTGCAGACCGCCAAACACTTCAGTGCTTACTGCTAGCCTACTACTGGAATTATGTTGCATCTGAACTTCTTTGCATTGCCTGGCAATGAAGCTCCGTCCTCCTGAATGGGGGCTGGAAACCTTCTACGTTCTACCCGCCAATGAAGCTTAAGAACAAAAGCGTGGGTGGGCTATATATACATCTGAATTTTAGGGGATACTGGGAGACTAATATTTCTTGACATCAGTCAGAGCTGAGGTGTTGCGCATATTATTCAAATTGAGCTGCTGCGACTAAATGATGTGAGACGGTGGCATATATGTCCAGCTGTACCTGTAAATAATGCAGGATATTCGCTTCACTGGAAGAACGTGTATGTTGTTGCTTTGATCTTTGATGTGCCGGTTCTCCTAATGAAATGGTGTTGGGAGATTTGTATCTAAAATTGTCTCCTAATGAAATGGTGTTGGGAGATTTGTATCTAAAATTGTCAATGAGCTCTTATTTTGCAAAATAGTCAATTTGGTCACTATGTCTCTAAATCAGCAAAATTGCCAGCTACTCCCTCCGTTCGGAATTACTTGTCACAAAAATGAATCGGAATTACTTGTCACAAAAATGAATGTATCTACAACTAAAATACATCTAGATACATTCATTTTATGGACGATTGATTCCGAACGGAGGGAGTACTGAATACTGATGCCACCAATTGAGTCTGGCACTAGCGGTGCATGTATATAGTGCACCTGAGCAATTACGAGCTGGGAATATTTTGCATATGGTCAGTGGTTTCATGAAGTACATGATCCAGATGAGAGAATCAAACTGCTACTAGAGCTTAAAGAAAAGACAGCTTCTAGTTCATGATTATAAGTTTATAACTAGCACATGCTCTGGAGATTGTCAACTTTTTTCCTTGAAGCAAAGAACTAATTTTGCGTAAATTTCGCTCCTTCAGTTGCATATACGCACAGCCGAATTCAACCTGCTGCACCTTGGAAAGATCAGAAAGGCAGAGCTACCAGGCAGAGTTCCAATAGCACATAATCTGAGAATCCTATAACCATGATCTACCAACGCATGCCGTCCACCGACACACAACCGATCACCCTCAGGCCTCAGTTCTCCGGTTCAGACGAATTTGGCCTCTCACTTGTGCGCCCCAATACCAAGTAAAATTAATGGGTCAACACTAGTTCTAATATGGCATGGCATGGCGCAACACGACTTAGTTTTGGAGCCATATCGGTCCTCGTAAGTGTAGATTTCGTCCCTCTTCTTTTTCATGGGTGTGGATTGCCCTCCTCCATCCACCACCACCACCACCATCTACAATCTCTACTATTGAAGCGGAGTTGGGGATGCATTCATACGTCCAACTCCCCTTCCTTCCCTTGACCCCTCCTCCCCACGCACTACATTAACTCAACCGAATCAAATTAAATATTATCAAAACCTCAACTAAATAAATAAAATCTCGTCATCCCCTACACATCTCAAATTAAATCAAATCTTTTCAAAACCTCAACAAAATTATTATTTTTGTCTTTCCTACTCATGCTCAAATCATTACCAAAATCGATGGGTGTAAGATTTATGTTGGACACAGCGATGTGGAACCAGTAAAATGTGCTTGCCCCGTTGCAATGCACGGGCAATTAGCTAGTATCATGTACAATTACACCACACCATCGGTTGACTCATTTCACTTTTAGGGCCTCAGAGAGATTAAAATTTTAGTTTGGTATCAAGGGGACGGCATGATCAGAATATATTACGCTCGAAAGCGGCTCAAGAATTAAAGAGTTTGCGGGTTTCATGACGCCGTTTTGATCATGCAAGTTTGCCAACAACATGACATGAGATTCGTAATTAGAAAAAAAAAATACCTCTTCTTTTTAGGGAATAATAATAAGCATCTGCCCAAACAAGTCTGCATATGTATGACGGGCTCAATTGGGCCAACCAAGCAAGTCCACGGCTCTTTCTTAATCGAGCCCAACCAACCAGTGACGACACAAGTCCAACGTCGCCGCCGCTCCTTTGCTCCGTTCCCCTGGCCAAACCCTAGCTCCTCACCAGACGACTTGTGCGGCCTGCCGGCGACCACGCTCGACGAGCCGAGCCGCAATGCCTCCTGGAGGAGGAGGAGGAGGAGGAGGAACGGGCGAACTAAGATTCGGGGAGCAGGACCTCCCAACGGCGACTGGCCACGAGTCCCGCGACGAGGAGGCCGCATCCCGCTCGCCGCCGACGCCGTTGCTGCCTTACCTCGCCGTCACTCCCGTCGCCTCTCAGGTGAGTTCCTCGCGTCTTCTGTTCTTTGATCCGTGAAATCGATCCGTGACCTAAATGAAATGTCTTTACCGCATCTTTAGAACAAGAAGATGGGGCGGGAGGATGAGCAACAGGGAGAGGAGGAGACCCCGGCGAGCTTCTTCCCGGAGGACGTTCTCGTCGAGATCCTGTCGCGGGTGCCCTACGTCTCGCTCTTCCACTTCAAGTGCGTGTCCAAACAATGGCTCGCCCTCTGCTCTGCCCCCGAAATTCGCAAGAGGTCGCCGCAGACCTTGTCTGGCTTCTTCTACTTCAGTGCCGGTTGGCGTTTCCAGAATTTGTCCGGGGAAAGTCCTCCCATCGTCGACTCCAATCTCTGTTTCCTACGCGGCAGCTATAAATTTTTCAGCATCAGGCAATGCAGCACCAGCCTTCTCCTTTGCAAATGCTGGAAATCGTGCCATCCTAGGCAACGCAGTTGGAATTTCGTCCCGAATCCAGAGCCCGGGCAATGTTTCAAATGGCCCGAGGCTAAGGAGTTTGATTATGTTGTCTGCAATCCTGCTACTCAGCAGTGGACTGTGTTGCCTCCTATAGAATTGCCTGACGACCTTTCGCGTTTCAGCCTAGGCAAATACTTCTTGAGCTTTGCCCCGGCCACCCCGTCCCGCTTTGTGGTGTTTGTGCCCCTGGACACATATTATGCATATGGCCTGTCCGCAGCCATGATCTACTCATCGGAAACTGGAGGGTGGACTTCCATGCAGAGTCAGCTTGATTGCACTACATATTTGGTTAGTGATTCAGAAAGCACCTTCCTAAATGGCATTATGCATTTCCCCACTTCATCTTCGTCAATAGTCACAGTGGAAATGAAAACGAATGCTTGGAAGAAAATTGAAATGCCACCTCGCATGCCAAACAACTATGGCCGTGCTTCCATTGGGCAGTCACAGGGACGCCTGCATGTTTGGGAAGAGAATAAAGAGGGTTGCCAACTCTCTATTTGGGTTCTTGAGAATTATGACAGTGGACAGTGGACCCTAAAGTGTACCATTAACTGTTTTAAACTGTTTGGAAGGGATTGTTGCAAAAACAATGAGTACTACTCGATGTTTGCAATTCATCCAGAATGTAATTTGATTTTCCTTGCTGATGGAAATGACAAGATATTATCATACAACATGGATAATCAGAAAGTCCATGTTATCTGCGCTTCTGAAGATTTCTTCAATGGTCTGCCACTCTGCCTACTGCCTTACATACCCTGTTTTGCGGAATGGACATCAAATGGTCAGTGAATGCTTAAGATACTTGGCATGGCACTAGGGTCTTAGTAAACATGAGCTATTAGGTATATGCCGAATCTTCTAGTTGAAGTTGTGCGATGGATAAATCAGACATGCGCTTCAATTTGTATTTTTTTTCTTTTCTTTTAGTGTCTAGATGCATGCGCATACCCTTCTTTTGCTTTGAGCAATGTTTTAGTCATCAAGAATTTGTAACAACCCTCCAATGGAAATGTTTAGTTCTAAGAATGAACTTAGTCATTTGATCTATTTGCTTCCATGTAATAATTATGGATGTTGCTCTTTTAGCTCCTATGGGGCAAATGTCAAACAATATATTATTATTATATATGCTTGAAATGTTTAATTTCCTGCAAGCAAATCTTTATTATGCAATTTGTTATCCACAATACTATTGATCTTGCCTTGATTTTATGCATCAGGTAGATTTATTTGTTATCTCCTTCTGGATTGGCTTTTCCATGTAAGCTACAGCGTATGCAGAGGGTATAAAGAAGGCTTAATTTCCTTTTATAAAACTTGCATGATTTTTCCATTAATGGTATCAAACAGTCTGCAGCTTTACACACCCACTGGAGAATGTAGTTCAATCGAGTCATAGTTAACATATGCTTGTCTTTCCAATTCTTGTTTTGTTTGAGATGCTCCCATGACCATTTTGTTTGTGTTCATCGATTCTGGTTAGACTGTTGAATTTGGATTTTCCAGATCAAAACTGGAAGGATGAGAGCCATCCCTCCTAGGGACGGTTCAGCTCCTAGAGTTGCGGTAAAGTAAAAAAGAAACTGGTTCAATCTTTCGTCAAACTGGAACAGTCTTGGATCTGGTTATCCTTGTGTATGCCGGACAACGGCAGGTGGTAACTATTGTTTAGGATGGTTCCATTTTTATGCAGTGACAGCAATACTAGTATCCCTAAACAAACTTTGCAGTTAAGTGTTCAGATGGAGTATTCGGGCAAGTTCCGCCTACCGGTTCCAATTCTGAGGGTGCGGTGGCACCTTTCGTGGCTAACGAGATCTGCCAAGCAAAGACGGAGCCTAAATACAATCTTCTTTTTTTGCTTGTCTCATCCTCCATAAGGCGTCTTTGATCGCAAGCGGTGCGAGGTTGGTCCCATGATCAAGCTTGTAAGCTTCGCGACATGGATTTTGAGATAAATGATCAGATCTGCACGAGGCTGCCTATTCTCTCGAAGTGTTTGAGGGGATTGACCTCCAAGGGGACAATTCCAGGTGGAATTTGATTTCACAACCCTTTGAAGGCCTATGCCTTTTTTTTTGAATGATTCGAAGATTGCCCCCGCGCGGTTTTGAAGGCCTAAGTCGGAGCAATGGCCTTTCTGTGAAATCCTCCTGTATGTGCTTTGAATGGATGGATGGATCGAAAGAAACTGCAGGATGAGGTGATCGGCGGCTTGTGTGTTTTTGGCCCTTCTTTTGGTTTTATCTCCATACATAAATTTCTTGTTCTTTTACTCCTTAATGAAATCGACAGAGATAAGCCTTGCACGTAAAAAGAAGTTGTTTGGGGTATCCTACACAATGAGTGATGGCCACATTAGTTATATTGATGTCATTTACAAGATGGATCATGATGCATCTCTAAGAAAGATTTGTCTCGACTTGTATTTTAGTTCGATCTACAAAAGGTAATCAAAGGTGAAGCATGATAAATGTTTACCACGATATTTATAGGTTTGTAGTTTCACTCCTTTGTCATGAGTAGTGAATTAAAGGGGGTTTTGAATTTCATATACCCCCACGAGTGTATGTGTTTCGCATCTGGGATGGGTGCTCAGCTTCCTCAAGAGTTCCTAATTTTATTTCTAGAGACCTTTTACGGTACATCAAAATAATATGAGCCGTCCATTTCAAGTCATTTAATGGACTAGATCTACTGATACTACTAGAAAGAATGAGTAGTATATTTTGTTTAAGGGGTAAAATTGGAAGACTTACAAAGTAAATACCAAAACTCTACACGCATTGAGAAATCCGTGTGTTTTCTTCTCGGGTTATCCTGCTCCCACGGGACTGCAGGAACCGGTCCGTCTCAATACTTTCCGGCGGATCCTTGCCAGACGGTATTTTTGCCAAGGAAATAACCATGCACAAAAGTTGATTGATCAGTGTCATGAGGCACTAGTACGTCGATGATTAGCTGATTGTTTTCCCGCGATCAAGCGGCGGCTGCGGCCGCTGCACACAAGCGAAGCAGGCACTAGTATGTCGATGATTAGCTGATTGTTTTTTCGGTGATTAAGCGGCGCCTGCGGCCGTTGCACGCAAGCGAAGCAGGCACAACTGCGACGACGGCGCCACTACTCAGGACGCTACAGCGGCGGCTCCGCGGCCTGCTGGTTGATTCGATGCCTGGCCGGTGACTTGGATCTCCAACTTAATGGCACGGAGGCTAGCTCTTCTGATCGATTGTTGGACATGCGCGTTGATGACCGGCGATGGCAACGACTAGGCCTCAGGAGGATGGTCACCGACACCGCGTGGAATTTTACTAATTAAGAAAAAAAAGACAAAACTACCCCGCTAATCAACGGTTGAGATGATTCAATACTACTCGGTTTCATAGGTAGTACGATGCACCGTAAAAACTCTCTATTTCTATACCTTGCAAACAACATTAACATAAAATGTAGAGCATCTATGAAGCCATTGATTAATTAATCCACATAGTTCCAGTGTCTTAGTAAACATCAATTGTTGGGTATATGCCAAATATTCTAGTTGAAGATGTGTGTTGGACAAGTCTTAAATGCACTTATGGGTGCATGTTCTTCTGGTTCTTTGAGCATTGTTGGTTAGCCATGAAGAATTTGTAACCGACCCTCCGGTGAGAATGTTTAGTTATAAATATGAACCTTGTCACTTGATGTATTTGATTTCATGTAATAATTATTGATGTCACTCGTTTAGCTCCTTGTATGGAGCAAATGTGAGATTAGTATATTCTATGTTTGGAATGTTTAATTTCCTGGAAGCATGCAATTTGCAATCCACCAATGCCAAAAATTGACCTTGCCTTGTTCTTATGCAAATCCATCTGGATTGGCTTTTCCATGTACGTTACAGCATATACAAACTTACAGAGGGTGTAAAGAAAGCTTAGTTTCCTTTATGAAACAGTGCAACTTTACAAGCCTATTGTAATATGCTAGTAGTTAGTACTAAGGTACCTTCAAGTTTGTAGCTCGTCACTTCAACTCATGCATCTCTAGAGTGTTTGCAATTCTTGTTTCGATTGAGCTGTGTCCATGGTGGTGTGACTTGTACCATCCCATTTCTGGCGTATGCCCAGTCCTCGCTGCAGATCGCCAAACACTTCAGTGCTTACTGCTAGTCTGCTACTGGATTATGCTGCATCCAAACTTCTCTGCATTGCATGGCAATGAAGCTCCGGATGATCGTTTCAGGAGCACGGAGGAGTGGTGGTTAACAGCGAGGAGGGCAGTCCCAAAAACTGTGCGGCGCAACTTTGACACCATGAGCAGCAGGGGGAGGAGGAGGAGACCCCAGCGAGCGTCTTCCCGGAGGACGTTCTCGTCGAGATCCTGTCGCGGGTGCCCTACGTCTCGCTCTTCCACTTCAAGTGCGTGTCCAAACAATGGCTCGCCCTCTGCTCCGATCCCGATGTCCGCAAGAGGTCGCCCAAGACCTTGTCTGGCTTCTTCTACTTCAATTTCGGCTGGCATTTCCAGAATTTGTCCGGTAAAGATCCTCCCATCGTCGACCCCAATCTCCGGTTCCTACGCAGCAGCTATAAATTTTTCAGCATCCAACAGTGCAGCACCAGCCTTCTCCTTTGCAAATGCTGGAGATCCCGCCATCCTAGCCAACACAGTTGGAATTCTGTCCCGAATCCAGGGCCCAGGCAATGTTTCAAATGGCCTGAGGCTAAGGAGTTTGATTATGTTGTCTGCAATCCTGCAACTCAGGAGTGGACTGTGTTGCCTCCTATAGAATTGCCTGACCACCTTTCGGATTACCGCCTAGGCAAATACTTCTTGAGCTTTGACCCGGCCACCCCATCCCGCTTTGTGGTGTTTGTGCCCCTGGACACATATTATGAATATGGCCTGTCCGCGGCCATGATCTACTCATCGGAAACTGGAGGGTGGGCTTTCATGCAGAGTCAGCACAATGATAGCAGTGCATATTGGGTTAGTGATTCAGAAAGCACCTTCCTAAATGGCATTATGCATTTCCCTAGTCCCTACTCGATCTTCGTCGACAATAGTCATAGTGGACATGAAAAGGAATGCTTGGGGGAAATTGAAATGCCGCCTGGCATGCCAAACAACTATGGTCGTGCTTCCATTGGGCAGTCACATGGACGCCTGCATGTTTGGGAAGAGGGTCGAGATGGTTGCCAACTCTCTATTTGGGTTCTTGAGAATTATGATAGTGGACAGTGGACCCTAAAGTGTAATGTTAACTGCTTTGAACTGTTTGGAAGGGATTGTTGCAAAAACGATCAGTACTACTCGATGTTTGCAATTCATCCAGAATGTGATTTGATTTTCCTTACTGACAATAAGGAGAAGGCATTGTCATATGATATGGATAATCAGGAAGTGCATATTATCTGTGCTACTGGAGATTTCTTGGAAGGTCTGCCTTACACTCCGTCTTTTGCGGAATGGACATCAGATGGTCACTAAAGGCTTGCAATACTTAGGGCGTGTTCGGAAGCCCTCCATGGCCAGAGAATCTTCAACTCCGACGCCACAAATCCAGCGCCAGCTTCTCGCAATCGATCCCGGATTGAGCGATCCGTTCGGCATCACGACTTCTCGCTCGGACGAGGTAGCGAGCCTTTTTTTGAGACAAACGAGGTAGCGAGCCTGAAGCCCATGAAATCACCCCTTTGTGGCCCATCAGGAGCAGGCTAAGCAATCCAAAAGGTTTGGAAAAGATGGGCTGGGCCATAGGCCTGGTGGGGGAGGGACTGCCCGCGGCAAGAGAGACGACATGGAGTGAATCGGTACGTGATGCTTTGGTCGAGCGAGTCACTTGGCGGTGGCAGGGCAACGTAATTCTCTTCAACTCCAACTTCCTCGTTTTTGTGGAGCTCGATTTTTCCAACTCCACCGATCCTGCAAATTTGCACTGTGCCATTCGCCCGCTTCTTTCTGGAATAACCAGGAGTTGACCCGTTCGGGTGTGCTCCGGGCTTGGAGGCAAGGATTTGAGAAACCAGTGGGCTGCCGAACACGCCCTTAGCATGGCTCCAGTGTCTTAGTAAACATCAGTTGTCGGGTATATCCCAATTCTTGAAGATGTGTCTTGGATTAGTCTTACGTAGCCATGAAGAATCTATAACTGGCCTATTTGCTTTCATGTAATAATTATTGATGTCACTCTTTTAACTTCTCGTATGGGGACAAATGTGAGATAAATATATTATCTATGTTTGAAATGTTTATTTTTCCTGCAAATATATCTTTAGTATGCAACTTTATATCCACCAACCTTTAATATTGATTTGCCCTGCTTTTATGCATTAGGAAGATTTATTTGTTATGTCCTTCTGGATTGGCTTTTCAATGTATGTTACAACATATACAATGGGTATAAAGAAGGCTTAGTTTCCTTTCAAGTATGAAACCTGCATGGTCTTTGACTGGTGATATCAAACAATATGCAGCTTTACAAACCTACTAGAGAACTTAGTTCACTAAGTCGGTGTGTTTGTAGTTAATATATACCGGGTTAGTAACCTCCAAATTTGTAGCTTATGATTCTAACTCATGCATCTCTAGTGTTTTTTAAATTCTTGTTTGGATTGAGCTGTATCCATAAACCTTTTTATTTCTGTTCTTTAACTCTGGTTAGACTGTTGTATTTGGATTCTCCGGATCAACAATGGCGGGCTGAGAAGCCTGACAGTGATTGATGTCTTCGAAGCCCCAAGCTAAACAGTCCTGGATAGTATGGCCTCGGAGAAAACCAAATCGATTCTGGTGAATAATTCTTAAGATAACCTGCTAACCAGAAGTTTTATGATCAATTTTAGGCAACAGTTGAGCAAAGTGATGGGCCGGTAATCATTAGCTGTCTCAGGTGAGGCATTTCTTTTGAATCAAAGTAGCCTGTGCAAAAATCTGAGCAAAGAAGATCCTCTTTGACAGTGCCCCAACATGTTTTCGTGGCTAATAAGATCTGGCAAGCGAAGGCGGAGCCTAACTACAAACTTTTTGATTTTGGCTCATCCTCCATAAGAGGGCTTTGATGGTAGACCGCCTGACGGAGCGAGGTTGGCCCCATGATCAAGCTTGCAAGCTTTGCGACTTTTGAGGCAAATGATCACATTTGCACGAGGCTGCCTGTTCTCTCGGTGCTAAGGCATTGACGGATTATCGCAGATTGGAAGGACCTCCTAGGGGACAATTCGATGGTGAACTTGGGGGTCATTTGGAGCACAGGATTTGTGGTGGAATTTGAAGGGCAGGAATTTCATAGAAAAGTTCCTTTGGCGTCCTCAGGAATAGGAAAACCAGATTCCGGTGTACTGGCTTTATATCTTTCAGATTTCACAGGAAAACATTTGCCCGATACTTATCTTAACTTTTTTCTGATTCGGATGTATATAGATGGATTTTAGTGTGTTTGTTCATTTTCTTTTCTTTTTCCCATTCATTGGCTGGTGAAAAGGACCACGGTGCCCCTGTGGCCCTGTGCTACTCGGCTTTATCTACCTGGTTCGATGAACCGCTCGCTTTGCTAGGGTGGTCGCCGTCGCAGCTCCCTACTCATTCGGCCGGCTCACAGCTCACGCTGGCCGCTCGGTCGCCGGGCCAGCCACCCGAGATGAGGAGGAGGGAGGGAGGCAGGGCTGGGCACGTCGGCCTCCGGAGGTTTGTCTTGAGGCAGCAGGTAGCTGCCTGCTTCCAACAAAAACGTGTGGGTAGGATATGCAGCTTGGACTGATGCAGCAGGTTTGTTGCTTGTCGGTGAAGCTTGTCCATGCATGCATTGCAGCCGATCCTCGAATATGGCGATTCCTAGCCGATTGTGCGCGCGGGGATGCTCACATGCTTTGCCTGATGGCCTCACGTATTTGGCCATTCACAGCCTTTATGTGTTCCGTCTGTGAATGCCGTAGATAACACCAACACCAACGTGTTCTCTCTTGTCCGGATCGATGTCTGTAAAGCATGTAGCCTTTGGTGGCTCCCACTTCCCCCTTCACTATCCCGACATCGGCATCGCTGGTCATGATGGGACCGGCAGGTGCTGGGAGAGGAGGCCTGAGGCAGGCGGCCTCGGCTCTCTCTCCTTCGGGCGTGGCGGCGGCGGCCGCGCCTTCTGTGGCGTTGGGGGAGGTGGGTTTGGGGCAGGCGGCCCTGACTCCTCCTTCCTCGCCGGCGGTCAGGAGGACCGCATCTCCTTCGGTTGTGGCGGCGCCCGCGCCTTCTGTGGTGTTGGGGGAGGGGGGTTTGGGGCAGGCGGCCCTGACTCCTCTTTCCTCGCCGGCGGTCAGGAGGACCGCATCTCCTTCGGCTGTGGCGGCGCCCGCGCCTTTTGTGGCGTTGGGGGAGGGGGGTTTGGGGCAGGCGGCCCTAACTCCTCCTTCCTCGTCGGCGGTCAGGAGGTCCGAGCCTCTTCCCAGCGTACCCGTTGCTATGGGTCTCGGCTTGGGGCACTTGTCCGAGGGGCATGGGAGCCCGCTGCCGCCTCCTCCGGTATCCTTGGTTGACCCTTCGTGGGTTTCAGCGCGAGGAGTTACTAGGGAGGAGGTCGTTGCTTTTGGCGGGATCCCGGACCCGGCCTCGACGGGGAGGCGGATGAGTGCTCGCATTCAGGAGCTTCCGGAGGTTGATGACATGCAGCAGAGGTGCGCTATGAGGGCGGCCAAGCTTCATGATGCTGCGATCTCTACTGGTATGTCCGTCAACATATCTAATTCTTTATTGCATTTTTCTAATGAGGAAATTATAAATAATGCAAACCAATTAGGAGTTTCACTCGGGGTTACAAATAGTGAGATTTCCAATTCGGTGAATGATTTGTTAGATTTGGAGGCGGAGCGTGCCTTAGAAACTATTCGTAATCTTGCAGCGGTTAAACCCATGAATGACAATGAGATTGATGCATTAGGGGTTAGAGTGCTCGATAATATGTGTGTGGATCTAGCACCATCCAATCATGAGTCTGAGGACGATGATATGCCCATAGATAATGCAGTTGTTTGTTCCGCTGAGCCCGGTTATGAGGATCGGGAGTCAGGACCTAGTAAACCCAAGCGTAAGTGGAAACGGAAAATTTACCCCGATTCTGCAGTTCGTAGGAGTGCTAGGATTCGGACTACTAAAAAATTTCATGATGAGTGATGAAAGGAATCTTTTGAAATAGCAGAGGTCTGAAAGACTTGGCTAAAAGAAGGTTTCTTGCTGAGGCATCTCTGGAGCATCGTTTAGATTTTATTGCTCTATCGGAAACTGGTAGAGACAACTTTGCGCCCCGGTTCCTTTCCTCTCTTGCGGGTGGTGTTGATTTTGATTGGCATTGCCTCCCTCCGCGAGGAAGATCGGGTGGTATCTTGCTGGGTGTGAGATGCGATTCGCTTGAAGTCCGGAGTGTAGTGATGGGCGACTTCGCGGTTAAGTTTCGAGTCAGGTCTAAGGTTAATGGTTTCAACTGGGCGTTGGTGGCGGTTTATGGTGCCGCACAGCCCGAGCTTAAACCGGAATTTTTGGCGGATCTTGTTCGGATCTGTGGGTCCGAGCAGCTTCCAATCTTAGTTGGAGGTGATTTCAACATCATTAGGAGGAGAGAAGAGAAGACTAATGATAATTTTGACGGCAGGTGGTCGTTCATGTTCAATACTATTATTGAAAGCTTGGATCTGAGGGAGATAGAGCTTTCTGGTAGAAAGTTTACCTGGGCTAACTCTTTGCCCAACCCGACTTACGAAAAGCTTGATCGCGTTCTTGCGAGTGTGGAGTGGGAACAGAAGTTCCCGCTTGTGACGGTTCAAACTCTTTCACGGGGTTTTTCCGATCACACACCCCTGTTCGTTGACTCAGGGGAGCCGAACCACGTGGGAAACAAAAACACCTTTTCTTTTGAGATGGCCTGGTTCGAACGCGAAGGGTTCCTAGACCTGATCGCTAGGGAATGGGCGAAGGGTGTAGGAGGTAGGACCGCGTTGAGCGTTGGCAAAATAAGATTAGGAGTTTGAGAAGCTTCTTACGGGGTTGGGCTAAGCACCTTAGTGGGGTGTATAAGATTGAGAAGGACATGCTCCTCTCTCTTATACAGAATCTGGACGTTAAGGCCGAATCCACGATTTTGATGCCTGCTGAGCTCCAGGTTAAAACTGAAGCAGAGAAGAGGTTGAAAGAACTTCTCCGCGAAAAAGAATTGAAGTGGGCTTTGCGGGCTAAGGTTCGCAAAGTGGTCCAAGGGGACGCGAATACTCAATTCTTTCATCTGATTGCTAATGGTAAGCACAAAAAGAAGAGAATATTCCAACTTGAACAAGATGAGGGCACTATTTTAGGACAGGATAACCTAAAAACATATATAACCGAGTATTATAGGCAGTTATTTGGACCTCCGAAGGATAATTGTGCATCTCTCGATGAGTCCAGAACTGAGGATGTGCCTCAACTTTCGGCTGCTGAAAATGATATTCTGGTTGCCCCGTTTTCGGAGAAGGAGGTGTTTGATGCTATAGCACAGTTGAAAAATAATAAGGCTCCCGGACCGGATGGATTTCCGGTGGAGTTCTACAAGAAGTGCTGGCATATTATTAAGGGGGATTTGCTACCTATGTTTCATGATCTGTTCTCTGGATAGTTTCAATTATTTCACTTGAATTTTGGAACTATCACACTGCTTCCTAAGAAGACGGATGCTGTGAGAATTGAGCAGTTCAGGCCGATCTGTCTTCTCAATGTTAGTTTTAAAATATTCACCAAGGTCGGGACTAATAGGCTCACACAGATTGCGCATTCTGTGGTGCAGCACTCCCAAACTGCTTTCATGCCGGACACAAACATCCTTGAAGGGGTGGTCGTCCTTCATGAAACGCTCCATGAAATCCATTCCAAGAAGTTAGATGGTGTCATTTTTAAGGTGGATTTCGAGAAAGCGTACGGTAAGGTCAAATGGCCATTTCTCCAACAGGCATTGCGTATGAAAGGTTTTGATGAAGCCTGGCGACGCTAGGTTGAATCATTTACGCAAAAAGGGAGTGTGGGAATTAAAGTGAATGACGATATTGGTCATTACTTCCAGACACATAAAGGCCTAAGACAAGGAGATCCAATGTCCCCTATCCTGTTTAACATTGTGGTTGATATGTTAGCCATCTTGATAGGAAGGGCTAAGGAGAATGGTCAAGTGGGTGGCTTGGTACCTCATCTGGTTGATGGAGGTGTATCCATCCTTCAGTACGCTGATGATACAATCATCTTTATGGAGCATGACCTGGCCAAGGCGAGAAATATGAAGCTGGTGTTATGCCTTTTTGAACAATTGACCGGGTTAAAGATTAACTTTCATAAGAGCGAGCTGTTCTGCTTTGGTAGAGCCAAAGATGAACAGGAGGCTTATAGGCAATTGTTTGGGTGACTTGGGGGATTTACCTTTCCCTTACCTAGGTATTCCAATCCACCATCGAAAGCTGACCAATAGAGAATGAAAGTGCATCGAAGACCGGTTTGAGAAGAAACTGAGTTGCTGGAAGGGCAAGCTCATGTCATATGGAGGCCGATTAATTCTGATTAATTCGGTGCTCACGAGTATACCTATGTTTCTCTTATCGTTCTTTCAAGTCCCAGTTGGTGTTAGGAAAAGACTGGACTTTTATCGATCGCGTTTCTTTTGGCAGGGTGATGATCTAAAAAGAAAATACAGACTTGCAAAATGGGATATCATCTGTAGACCGAAAGACCAAGGGGGTCTTGGTATTGAGAATCTTGAAGTTAAGAACAGATGCCTTCTTAGCAAGTGGCTGTGGAAGCTTTCTTTTGAGACTGATGCCATGTGGGCCCAAATCCTTCGCAGCAAGTACCTACAGACAAAGTCCTTGTCCCAGGTCACAGTCAGGCCAACTGACTCACCTTTCTGGAAAGGCCTGATGAAAATCAAACAATCTCTGTTTAATAGGACAAAGGTTGTTATTGGCAACGGCGCTAGTACACGCTTCTGGGAGGATACTTGGCTCGGCGAGACACCCTTGGCCATTCAATATCCGTCTTTATATCGCATTGTTCAACGACGTGAGGTGTTCGTTGCTACGGTGTTTCAATCCATCCCCCTTAATATTCAGTTCAGACGGTCGTTAGTGGGCAATCGTTGGGAAGATTGGCTCCGTCTAGTTCGGAGACTAATGGATGTCCATCTTTCTCAACAACCCGATGAATTACGCTGGATACTGACTAGGTCTGGAGTATTCACGGTTAAATCAATGTATATTGATGTAATTAATTCGAGTTCCATTCCTACCTCCAAGCATGTTTGGGCTGTCAAAGTTCCTTTGAAAATAAAAGTGTTTATGTGGTTTGTCCATAAACAGGTTATTTTAACCAAGGATAACTTGATTAAGCGTAATTGGACAGGACCTACGAGGTGTAGCTTCTGTGATCGGGACGAGACGATCAAACATCTCTTTTTTGATTGCCCGTTTGCCAGAGTACTTTGGCGGACGGTTCACATTGCTTTTAATATTACTCCACTGAATTCTGTCACTACGTTATTTGGGACATGGCTCACTGGGATTGAGCCTGAATTAGCGAGACATATTCGTGTTGGAGTTTGCGCTTTGTTGTGGACTATCTGGACTTGTAGAAATGATTTGGTTTTTAACAGAACATCACGTATTCACTTTTTGCAGGTTATTTTCCGAGCCACGGCCGTGATCCGTTCATGGTCGCTACTCACTCCGATGGAGGCCAGGGAGCATTTGGTTACTGGATCTATCCGCTGGGAGATGGTAGCTCGGGATATCTTCAACCGGTTTGGATGGCGGTCATGTAATAGGATAGGCAATTAGTTTACCTATCTATCTTTAGCCAGCCGGTTGTGGCGTCTTATCTTGGCTAGTCTGTGTGTCCAGCCTCTTTAGCTCTGTGTGAGCTGTCTTTTTATTACTTTTCAGTAGGAGACTTTGGAACCTTGTTGAAACCTTTTATTTCGTTAATAAGATGGCCGTATGCATCACTCTGATGCAGAGGCCGGGGAGATCCCCCTTTCGAAAAAAAGCATGTAGCCACATGGGCGCGCAATGCTGCCAGCCAGTCCAACTTATATCTGGCAAAACGAGAGACGTGGAGACAGCTTTGTCCGTTGGTTCCAATCAAAGTATGGCTCCACGGCACCGTAGAAGAGGCTAGCGTCGTAGGGCTAATTTGCGCATCACGAGTAGTGGCTAGCCTCTGACAGAAGAACACTCAATGTTGGAGGCCGTCACACGTACCAAGGCTGGATGTGGCCACTTTATATCTTCTTTGCCTGCACGTCCGTATGTATAACCGTCCAGCACCCTTCTTCCCGCTCTTCTTGGCTGCTAAGGTGACACTCCTGTAGAATAGATACACCTTGCGATGAAAATGGCGAGAGCTTTGTTCGTCTCTGTCCTTGCCTTGTGGTTTCTGGCGCTTGGGCTGTCCGGACGCGCTGATGCGGCGGCCGAGAGGAAGATCGTCGGTGTCCACGAGCTGACGAAGGGGGATTTCTCCATCAAGGTTACCAACTGGGGTGC
Source organism: Triticum aestivum (assembly GCF_018294505.1). Taxonomy (NCBI): domain Eukaryota; kingdom Viridiplantae; phylum Streptophyta; class Magnoliopsida; order Poales; family Poaceae; genus Triticum; species Triticum aestivum. The sequence goes on from NC_057814.1 coordinate 115,185,284, forward strand.
CACCCTCATGTCCGTGATTCTCCCCGACTCGAGAGGTAATGACATGAATGACACGCTTCTTTCTTTCAAATCAAGGGTTCCGGGACTTGGTGTTATGTAAATCTCACTCTTGTTCCCTTTCGTTACTTCTGCAAAATAACTGGGTTCTCACTCTTGTTCCCTTGTACTAGGAAACTTGGGGGATGTGATCCTGGGCTACGATACGGTCGCTGAATATGTGGTAAGATCATGCATGCATAGACGCCCCTGTTCCTTTTCCCTAACACGGCATGGTTCAGTTCTTCTTCTTTAGCCGCTGACAAAGTTTGATTCTGCTTTTGTATCTCGATCGTGCGTACTGTGCATGTGCAGAATGGCACCGCCTACTTTGGAGGGCTGATCGGCCGCGTCGCCAACAGGATCGCCAATGCCCGGTTCACCCTGGACGGGAAACCCTACCGGCTGGTTCCCAACGATGGCAATAACACGCTACACGGTACGCGTACAAAGAGGAAAATTTTCCCTCCCCTCCTCCTATGATCCAGTTGTGGTCGATCATCTTTCTGCCTGTCTGTTGTTCTCTAGGTGGTCACCGGGGATTCGATAAGGTCGTATGGACGGTGAAGGAGCACGTCGGCGACGATGGCAGCTCCCCGTTCATCACTCTGTACTATCATAGCTTCGACGGAGAGCAAGGTAAGGAATTTGGAGCCCTTACAATTTGACATTTTCATCGAGAGGAGATTGCACATGTGGGTTCAGTCTTGAATGATCAATCTGGGATTTTTCCAGCTAATTCAGGCCAGCCGTTTTTAAATTTGGACAGCTTTTGTAAGAATCGGTCAAATTTTCTTTAAAAAAATCAAAAGTTTTCAGAGAAAACTGAAAAAACTTCAGTAATTCAAAACATGCTAAATGATCAATCTGGGGAATTTTCTGCCAATTTAGCCCAGCCATTCAAAATTTGGATAGTTTTTGTAAGATAGAACTGGTTGATTTGTATTTTTTGTTACTGATTAATCCTGGAGTTTTGGTTTTCTGTTAAAATTCCCTAGAGTTGCGGTTTCGTGCTACCTCAGTCCCAAAAGTTGTGTATTTGTGCAATTTCCTCTTTCATCAAATATAGGAGATCTTCACTTCTTTTTTTGAGCAAAAGAGGGTTTCCCCTCCGATTTCCATTATAGAAACCAGGCCGAAGCCACGAGCAGTCTAGAAGTCTTACAATAAGAAGCAGAACAAAGAGTAAAAGCGAAACCCGCTCAAGGAGTGGCCAGGGACATAGCCCCCCACCCCCCGGATAGTCAGATCATTACAAGTTTCCATCACAAAAGGCTAAACGGAGGAGAAGACAAATCTAAAGCAAAAGCAGCAGCAAGCTCTTGAAATGTCGCAGCTTCCCTAATCCTTCAGCCGCGGAACCCCGAAGCGCCATCCTTGCGAAGCTTTGAAGATCTCACTTGCCACCTGCTCGATGAGTCTTGCCCCCAACGTCAGCATTCTTTTCCCTGGGCCCTTTTTCTGCAAAATTGCCCAATCAGTAATCCAGCAGCATATTCGTTTAACAATCCCAATCGGGTCGTTTACTTTTTTCTTATCAAACACAATGTCATTGCGGCAATTCCAAATCGCCCAAAGCAGAGCAGAAGTGCCAATCAACACCAGTTTTTTACTCTCTTTGTTAAAATTGTTTAGCCACCCCCCAAAACAGTCGTCAATGTTTATGGGAGTTTTCTTAAAGTCAAATGAACATCTCACCAGATTCCAAATGATTCTGGCAACCGAACAGGAGAAGAAAAGATGATCAATGTTTTCCTCCTGTCCACAAAACACACAATGTTTGTCCCCTTTCCATCCTCTTTTCAATAGGGTGTCTCTAGTAAGGATACTTTTTTTGCTTAGCAACCAAAGAAAGAACTTGATTTTTGCAGGTACCTTGACTTTCCACAGGAATTTGTGTGGAAAACCCATGTCAGTACGAACTAGGTGTAGATATAAGGATTTTACAGTGAATATTCTGTTAGCATTGAGCATCCACATGGGCTTGTCTCTGCCCCCGTGCATTAATATGTCCTCACATCTTCTTTTAAGGCTATCCCACAGCCCCCCATAGCCTCCATCTATATTTCTTCTGAAAGACATAGCATTCCACCCTTTTTCAATCACCCCTCTCACAGTAATTTCTCTGTCATTGCTAATCGCATACAATGAGGGGTATGCCTCTTTTAGTGGTTTGTCATCCACCCACCAATCTTCCCAGAATCTGGTATTTCTCCCATCCCCTAGTTTTTTTTATGTGAGGGAAAACTAAATTCTTGATACTTATCAGGCTAGTCCAGAATTGCGAGTCCCCCTGTCTTTTTTTAATGCCTGACAAGCATTTGTTCTGGATATATTTAGATCTAATGATATCTTGCCAAAGTCCCTCCTCAGCTTCTAGTTTCCAAATCCATTTAGCTAGCAAGGCAATGTTAAATTTCTCTAGATTGATTAGCCCGAGACCTCCTTGTTGTTTAGGAAGGCAGCATGTTTTCCAGTTAACTAAATGATACTTTTTTTATCCTCTTCCGCTTGCCATACCAGTCTCGCCCTGAAGAAATCAACTTTTTTCCTGACTCCAACAGGGAGCAGATAGAAAGACATCATGTATATAGGAATATTTGTTAGGCACGACTGTACTAATGTGACTCTGCCAGCAATATTGAGCAATCTGCCTTGCCAGCACGCACATCTTTTCTCTATTTTCTCAGTTACATTCCTCCACATCCCATTACTGATCCTTTTATCATGGACTGGTAGGCCTAGGTATTTCAGTGGCATCTCCCCAAACGCACAAGTAAAAATCTCTTGATATATATCTTTCTTGTCCTTAGCTTCTCCAAAGAGGTATATGTCACTTTTGTGAAAATTAATTGTGAGTCCTGACATTTGTTCAAAAGCAGTCAGAATAAATTTGAGATTTCTCGCTGACACCTCATCATCCTGGATTAGGAATATGGTGTCATCTGCATATTGCAGCATGTTCACTCCATTTTCATGATTGTCTGTGAGAACCCCTTTAATAAATCCCTCATTTCTAGCTCTGTCCATAATAATGGCCAGGGCGTCAATAGCTAAATCAAACAATAGGGGGGATAATGAGTCCCCCTGGCGAAGCCCTTTAAAAGTTTTAAAAAACTTTCCAATATTGTCATTTACCTTCACACCCACTTGTCCCCCCCTCATGGTGTGCATCACCCAGTCACACCACTTGTCAGGAAAGTTTTTGAGTTTCAGCATTTTATGGACAAAAGGCCATTTGATTTTGTCATATGCCTTTTCAAAATCTACCTTAAATAGCATAGCATTTTGTTTTTTCATTTTGATTGAATTTATAGCTTCATGTAGGATCACCACTCCCTCCATAATGTATCTGCCTTTCACAAAAGCAGTTTGAATGGGGGAGATGATGGGGTTAACAACCTTACTAAGCCTGTTCATCAGGACTTTAGTGATGATTTTGAAGCTGACATTCAACAGGCAAATGGGTCTGAATTTCTGGATCTGTTTGGCATCTTTGACCTTTGGGACCAAGGTAATGATCCCATAATTCAACCTAGCTAAATCAACCACACCTCTGTGGAAATCATCCATAATGTTTTTTATATCATTCTTGATTAAATCCCAGAAGTTCTGATAGAATTCAATAGCAAATCCATCAGGGCCTGGGCTTTTGTTTTTTTCCATGGAGAACACCACTTCCCTAATCTCTTCCATGGAGAAGTCCTTAACCAATTCATCTTGTGTTTGAGGAGAGATCTCTGCAGACCCTTGTATGTTGAGATTGATAGTAGAGTTTTCAGCTTGACCAAAAAGATTTTTATAGAATGTAGTGATATACTCAATCAGTTCTTTCTCTCCCTCAATCACACCCTCATCCTGTTCTAACCTGACAATCCTGTTCTTCCTTCTCCTCCCATTCACTTTGGCATGATAATATCTAGTATTGGAATCTCCTTCTTTGATTTCCTTATCTTTGTATCTCTGTAACCACTTGATTTCTTCTAATTTGAAGATTTCTTTCAATTCCCTTCTCAATTCTTTCTGCATAATTCTTTCTTGGGCATTAATCCCTCTCAATTCTGCATTTTATCTATCATGTCCAGCATATTTAACAATTCCTTCTTTCTTTTCCTATACATAGCATTAGCATTTAAAACCCACCCTTTGATTTTTTGTCTAATGTTTCTGAGTCTTTTTTGCGAAGTGTCCATACTAGATCCATTACACCTCACCTCCCAGTTTTTTTCCACAAATTCCTTAAATCCTTCCATATGCATCCATGCATTTTCAAATCTAAAAATGGGAGGAGCATTTCTCTGCTCACCAGAATCCAACAGCAGTGGAGTGTGATCTGAAATCTCTCTTTCTAATGTTGTGACCATAGTCATGGGGTATTAATCTTCCCAATCTGGGCATACCAAGACCCTATCAAGTTTCTCATATGTAGGGTCTGGCATATTATTTGCCCAAGTGAATTGTCTCCCACTGATTGGGATGTCTCTTAATCCAGCATGTTCAATAATAGCATTAAAAACAAAGCTGAAGTGATCCACCCCCCAGGTTTATTTTTCTCTGCACTGTTTCTAATGATATTGAAATCCCCCCCCCAATGACACAGGGAGAGGGTTATCTTGATACAATCTAGATAATTCAGCTAAAAAAGCTGCTTTCCCTTCTCTTTGAGCATCACCATTGTCGTGGAATTATCACGGCAGATGTCCTCGAGCTAGGACTTAGTCGTGGAGCCATCGCAACTAGGAAGCTTGAAGGGGTTATGTGGGACAAGGAACACGAGGGTTTATACTGGTTCGGCCCCTTACGGTGAAGGTAAAAGCCTACGTCCAGTTTGAGGTGATATTGATTAGGGTTACGATCGCCAGGGAGCTAAACAGCTATGCCCGGCTCTCGATGAGATTGTTGTCGCCCTTAAACCGCTGCCGGGTCATCCCTTTATATAAGGAGGAACACGCCCAGCAGCCCTTAGAGTCCCGGCCGGCTCACAGGAGTGTCCGGCTTGGACTCTAAACTATGCTTGCCTTACGCTACAAGTTCTACTATAATAATGATTGTAACTACGGGCCTTAAGCCATATCCGGGTCTCAGCCCATCTCTGGCCCATCGTCTTGAAACTTGGCTCCGGGCTTCTGGCAATGACCGTACGAGTAACCCGGCCCCTCCTGGCGGGTGACTCTAAGGTCTATATCCTCAACATTAGGCCCCAGATTGATTTGAGCCGGCTCATGTCAATCTTCAACTCTTCTGACAAAAAAAATCTCCGGCTTACCATTCATGTGAAGGCCATAACCCGGAGTGACGTCATCCTCTGGACTCCGGATAATCCACCGTGATGTCATCCTCCATTAAGTCTGTTTTTTACTCCGCCAGATCCGCAACGGATCTTTGCTTTTACTGTCATTCCGAAAATCGAGGCGTCGTGGGGGGGAGATAATCACGCCGTGGTCTCCTTGAATCTCGCGCCCACTTATGACCTCGCCTTATAAATAGGCCAGCCCGACGGGCTCTTCTCACGCTCCTTTCTTCCTCCTCGCGCCGCTGCCTTTCTCACTGAGCTCGTGCTCCGCCGCCGTCGTCTCGCCTCCGGTCTTCGTCAACCTTGGCCGCTGCATCACCCTGACCCGGACCAGACAAACGGCGGCGACTCCCGCACCTCTTCAGCTCCGGTAAGTTCTCACCACCCCGTAGAGTAGATCTGCAGTAGGGTTCCTCCAGTTCTTCGTGTTCGTCACCATTGCCCGCAAGTTCGGTAGTTCTCCTAGTTACTGCTCCTGCTTGATGTTAGTCCTGCATAGAACTAGTGCGGTGGTCGTTTAAGATCCATTTTACACGCAAGTAGCCTTCCTTGAACTGCATAAGAACTCTGTTTGAACCCAAGTACTCCCTCACTGCTGTTTCTAGGTCTAGAAATTTTCCTTTTGCCCGACCATTTTGATCCAAAAAAGTTACTGCAACATGTGAAACCTGTTTTACCACACTTAGTAAAAACTGCACCCATTGAATCTTGGCGGCCTACATTTCCGGCTTAAAGAAAACACGCGCCGTAGAACTTTCCGGTTTAAAGAAAACCATGCTCTGTAGAATCTTCCGGCTTAACTGTGGTAAAGCCGTGGATAACCAATTTACTCTGAATCCCCCTGCGGCTTAAATAACCCACCGTATCTGAATATATATCATTAGTCCCCTTCATAAGCCGCCATCTTAGTTTAAACAATAGATCTCCGGCTTATAATTAACCCGGACACTTTTCTCTTTATCATAGACCACCAACCTTCACCATGCCTCCCAAGGCTCCCATCACTTGCAACTGGATGAGGTCCAACGTCACCGACGAGACCCTGGCCAATTTCGTTAAGTCCGGATATTTGCCTAAGAAGGAAATCATGTCCTACCGTGCGCCTGACCCGTCGGAAGAGAGACCACAGCCAAGGGACGGGGAGGTAGTGATCTTCGCAGACCATATGAGCCGGGGCTTCGCACCGCCCGGCTCAAAGTTTTTCAGGGACGTGCTCAACTTCTTTGACCTACGGCCTCAGGATATAGGACCCAACTCCGTATCCAACATCTGCAACTTCCAAGTCTTTTGCGAAGTGTACCTTGGAGAAGAGCCCAGTTTGCTGCTTTTCAGAGAGCTGTTCTACTTAAACCGCCAAAATGAGTGCGCCAACGGGCCAAGTCTGGAGCTAGGTGGCATATCCATCCAACGACGCAGGGACTGTCTGTTCCCCTATGCAGAGCCGCCGAGCCACCCCAAGGACTGGAATATGACTTGGTTCTACTGCCAAGATACGTCCCCGGCTGATGAAAACCCGCTGCCCGGCTTTCGCCCAACACGTCTAGAGCCGACTCATCCGCTGTCGGACAAACTGACTGCAGCGGAACGCCAGCCTCTGCTTCCAACTATCAATAAAATCAAGGCCCTGCTAGGCAACGGTCTGAACGGAATTGACCTGGTCCGGGTTTGGATCTCATGGCGGGTGATCCCATTAAGCCGCCGCCCCGGTTTAATGTGTGAGTACACCGGGCGAAAGGATGACCCGCAGAGGCACAGTCGCAATGGTCTTCCAGAAGACGTTGCAGAGGAAGAGACCAAGGCTCTTCTAAACGAGAGCCTGGCAGATTGCGGAAGAACCGGGTTAGCCCCCTTCTGCAAGACCAATCCAGCCCCAGCGGTAAGCCGCTGACTTTAACTTTTATCTTCGTCTGTGTATATCCTTTAACTGAACCGTTTTAAGAATCAATCATTGTATCTTTCAGGCTGATGATAAGTTCTGGCGGGTCAAATATGACCATGAAGCGGCCAAGAAGGCCAGGAAGGCGAAGAAAGCCGCCAAGAAAGCCGGCCCTCGCAAAAAGGGAAGCAGACCCACTGCTTCGGAGCTAATGCAATTAAGCGAGAGCTCCGAGTCAGAGGTAACCCTAAAACCTTTAACTTCTTGCTATATTCGTTGTTTGTTGCTGTCCGCCTTATCAACACTTGTTCATTGACAGGATGACACCAGCGCCAGTAACCCGGTGGTTGAAGAGGTAATGTCACTTTCCTCCGACTCGGAGCCCTTGCCACAGCTGAAAGTCCGAAGAGTAACCCGGAAAGCAAGCTTTTCACATCCTTTAGCTCATCAAGACCCTCAATTTCTTTTGAAGCAGTAGGTTCACGAAAGCCGGCGTCACACCCGGGCCCGCAAGGACACTGACCTCTCCGCCGGGTTACCCGACGCAACAAGGAAGCGTCGCACTGAGGTTTTTTCTCACTTGTACACTTTTCATCCATTGGCGGGTGTTATCCGTCAGCCACTCAACTCTTCTGACTCCAATTATCAGGAGACCTCCCCCTCTTCAGGTGACTCCATGCAGTCATATCTGCTGGCTTTCAAGACCGCGCCTGGGTAACAACAATCATCTCATGTCGTTCTGATCTCTACTCATATGCTTTGTACTAACCTTTGTTGTTCTTTCAGTGCTCAAGCAAAGCTCACCAAGAGGGTGAAGAAAACCAAGTCGGCCGGAGTGCCGGACTTGCCTGAGCCGGCGGTGACAGTCCAAGAACCGCCAACTGCCTCCGCCCCCGAAGCCGCCACTCCAATGGACACGGCGCCTGAGGCCCCTGCCCCGACCACCAAGGCAACAACCGAAGCTTTGGTTAATCCGTAGGCCTCCGGCTCAGCTCCACCAGCAGACGACCCGGACGGAATTCGTTGAGCCGGGGAGACCGACCGCATTGGCCAAATGCTCCGCGAAGGGGGAGTTGCTGCAGCCCCACCGGGTGAACCTGGACCTCTCCGGCTACACCGACTTGAGCATTGGAGAGCTCGTCTCTGGCTACATCAGCCAAGTACACAAGAGCCGGGACGCCGAGGTTGCCATGGTCAACCAGATCCAACAAAAATCTGAGGTATCCTTCTGCTGCCTTCTTACTTTACTGCATAATTACCTTTGCCATGCTAGCCCCCAAGTCGACGACTTATACTTGAATATGTTGTAGACTTAGGTTCCGGCTTACTCAATTGAGCCGGCAGTATGTAGATAGATACGTTCAACATGCATTAGCCCCCAAGTGCCAAGTGTCTTTGCTTGGAAAACGCTTGGGACTTATATGATGACTGTTAATTAACCCGGAAATATATGCAGGCTGCTGGCAAGAAACTAGAGGCGGATCTTGCGGATCTCAAGAGCCGGCTGAAGATGCAGGAGATGGAGACCCGGAAGGCAAATGCCAAGTTTGTATCCAGCATCGCCACTCAAGAAAAATTGAAGACCGAGTTTGATGCTGAAAGAAAAGCCTGGGTCGAAGAGAAGGCCGCACTGGTGACCCGGGCGGAACAGGCGGAGAAGGCTCTCGCTGAGAAGACCGCCGAGCTCTCCGGCCTAAAGCGCTAGGTTTCCCAAATGGTGGCTGCTATCTTCGGTAAGTCGTCTCACCGGCTTTCATCAAGTTAGTATATGTCATGATTCATCCTTGTCACCGGCTTATCTGACTCTGTTAAACAGGTCCTAGGAGTGCCAACCTCAACCAGAGCGTGGTCACCAAGTTAAAGGCCGTGTACACCCTGGTGGAACAGCTCTACACCGGGTCACAGCGTGCCTTAGCTGTGGTGGCCCTATCCAACGAGGTGCCAACTCATCTGGCCGAAGTCCTGCGCCGGCTCGCCGTTCTGCCTCAGCAGATCCAAGAGCTGCGACGGGCCTCTGCAAGAGCCGGAGCGATCGCCGCGCTGAGCCGGGCCAAGGCATTTCTGCCGGAGCTAGACCCGGCGGACATCGCCCTGGGTTATCCAAGCCTGAAGGAAGACGGCTCAGCGTTCGATTAGAAGGACTTCGCAGCGTGCGTGAAGGCTGTACGCCCGGTGGCCACCCTTATCGGGGACGACACTGATCTAACCAAGTACCAGCCGGGCTACAATGCGGAGAATCAGAGGATTCCAACCCCTCGCTATGAAGACCTGAGTTTAATTCTGCCGGCTCGTCAGCACACCTTTGCCCCAGAGATTGACCCGGCGGGGTTAATTGATGAAGAAGCCCAATTCGAAGCTCTCCGCGGCATCGACTGGAAGTCATCAACTTTCCAAGTCTTGGGATCAGCCGGAGGAGAGGACAGGAACGAGCCGGAGACTTCGACTCAGCAGGCATCATAAATCGGCTGGCGGTTCACCGAACAATGCTCCATCCTTGAGACTTGATGAATTTTGTAATAGAATAGGTGCAACAATTTATCTCTGCCGTGCCATCGTGCACGTAATGAATGCTGAAATCCCTTGAAGTTATCCCTTTGATGTTTCTCCGGGTCATAACCATCCCTTTGTTCTTCTCAACCTTAAAAGGTGCCTTTAAGTATCTGCATAGAAAGGCAAATCACAAGTCTCAAGGCGGCTTACCGCCCTGAGAATCAGGTGTTTGAGATGGATAACCCGGAATACGAATCAAAAAAGACTCGTCCATAATTATACTCTGAACATAGCCGTGATAACACACTTAACGGCCTGCAAGTATACTTCCGGTTTAAATAACCCGGGTAGCACGGTTGGTACCTTAACTCTAATTTACTTGTCTTGATGACATCCATGATGTTCAACTAACAAGATAAACCAAAATTAAGCCGGCAAGTGAGACCCGGCAGTACACACCTTGACGTAATCAGAGTAAACTTGTGACAAAATATAAGAACTTAGGGGCTTCCGGTTCGAATACGACCAGAAACCCGGCCCAAAGGGGTTAAGCTAAGATTCGGATACGATCACATAGCCCCCAGTGGGTGTGGCGATGCCAATCAAGAGGGTACCGACAGCTATGTTCTCTTTGGTTCGAATACGACCTATGTTTGAACAGGAAGCCCCCAAGTGATTTAAAATTGTTTAACGACGCTGATTCGAATACGATCCACGTCGGTTCTCAGAGGGGTTAAACTATGATTCAAATATGACCAAAGATAACCTCCCAATGAGCTCGGCACTTTGCCAATCAAATGGGTATCGACAGCTATGTTCTCTTTGGTTCGAATACGACCCATGTTTGAATAGGAAGCCCCCAAGTGACTTTAATGCTTACGGCTAGATTCGAATACGATCACAAGCCGGATCCTCCTATAAGTCACCATGTAAGCTTGCAGAAAACAACACATGCATGTTTGGAGGAGGAAAAAGGACAGAGGTCCTGCTTTATTGCTTATCATAATATATACATGGCTGAGACAAATATGTACACCGCGAGAGCCGGTAGCTCAAGTGTAGTAAGGCCGAAGTTGAGCTATGTTCCACGGCCGACGGGTCTCCTCCTCCGACTTACGTGAATCTTTGTGCTCCCGAATGTCAATGAGGTGATATGACCCGTTGTGCAAGTTCGTACTGACCACAAAGGGCCCTTCCCAAGGCGGGGATAACTTGTGTGCATCTGTTTGATCCTGGATGAGCCGGAGCACAAGGTCGCCTTCCTGGAAGACCCGGGATTTGACCCGGCGACTATGATAACGGCGCAGGTCTTGTTGGTAAATCGCTGAACGGGCTGCTGCCACATCACGCTGTTCGTCCAACAAGTCCAGAGCATCTTGGCGCGCCTGTTCATTATCCGTCTCAACCTAAGCCGCCACGCGAGGTGAATCGTGACGGATGTCACTGGGGAGGACTGCTTCTGCTCCATAAACCATGAAAAAAGGCGTGAAGCCTGTAGACCTGTTAGGAGTAGTGTTGATGCTCCATAAGACGGAGGGCAACTCCTCCACCCAACAACCCGGCGTCCGTTGCAAAGGGACCAAAAGCCGGGGCTTGATGCCCTTCAGAATTTCCTGGTTAGCTCTCTCAGCTTGACCATTGGATTGAGGATGAGCCACTGAAGAAACATCAAGTCGGATATGCTCTCGTTGACAAAATTCCTCCATGGCGCCCTTGGAGAGATTGGTGCCATTGTCAGTTATAATGCTGTGTGGAAAACCAAAGCGGAAAATCACCTTTTTCATAAATTGAACCGCCGTGGCTGCATCGCACTTGCTAACTGGCTCGGCTTCCACCCACTTTGTGAATTTGTCAACTGCCACCAGGAGGTGGGTCTTCTTATCCTTGGACCGTTTAAAGGGCCCAACCATATCCAGCCCCCAGACCGCAAAGGGCCAAGTGATTGGGATCATCCTCAACTCCTGAGCCGGCACATGAGCCCGTCGTGAGAACCTTTAGCAACCATCACATTTACTGACAAAGTCCTCTGCATCAGCATGAGCCGTCAGCCAATAAAAACCATGACGGAAAGCCTTGGCTACAAGGGATTTTAAGCCGGCATGATGGCCACAATCCCCTTCATGGATCTCCCGCAAGATCTTTTGGCCTTCCTCAGGGGAGATACAACGTTGAAATGCCCCTGAAACACTGCGATGATGTAACTCGCCATCGATGACGATCATTGACTTAGCCCGCCGGGTTATTTGCCTGGCCAAAGTTTCATCCTCAGGCAACTCTCCCCGGGTTATATAAGCCAGATATGGCATTGTCCAGTCTGGTATGACATGAAGAGCCGCCACCAGTCGTGCCTCCGGGTCAGGGATTGCCAAGTCCTCCTCTATAGGCAACTTAACTGAAGGGTTATACAGGACATCCAGGAAAGTGTTAGGCGGCACCGGCTTTCGCTGAGAGCCTAGCCGGCTTAAAGCATCAGCCGCCTCGTTCTTCCTGCGATCAATGTGCTCCACTTGGTATCCCTGAAAGTGCCCAGCAATGGCATCAACCTCGCGGCGATAAGCCGCCATGAGAGGATCCTTAGAATCCCACGTGCCTGATACTTGTTGAGCCACCAAGTCTGAGTCACCAAAGCACCTTACCCGGCTTAAACTCATCTCCTTAGCCACCCGAAGACCGTGGAGCAAAGCCTCGTATTCAGCCGCATTGTTAGTGCAAGGAAACATCAACTGTAGCACATAATGGAACTTGTCACCCTTAGGGGAAGCCAATACAACACCAGCCCCCGAGCCCTCCAACTGCCTGGACCCGTCAAAGTGAATAGTCCAATATGTGTTATCCGGCTTCTGCTCGGGCACTTGTGATTCTGTCCAATCGTTGATGAAATCCACCAAGGCCTGAGATTTAACAGCAGTGCGTGGCACATATTTGAGACCATGGGGTCCAAGTTCTATAGCCCACTTAGCAATTCTCCCTGTGGCCTCTCTGTTTTGAATGATATCACCAAGAGGGGCAGAACTGACCACAGTGATGGGATGACCCTGAAAATAATGCTTAAGCTTCCGGCTCGCCATGAACACACCATACACAAGTTTCTGCCAATGCGGGTACCGCTGCTTGGACTCAATGAGCACTTCGCTGACATAATAAACCGGCCGCTGAACCGGATTCTCCTTACCCGCCTCCTTGCGCTCCACCACAATAGCCACGCTGACTGCTCGTGCGTTCACCGCCACATACAGTAGTAAGGGCTCCTTATCAACCGGAGCAGCAAGGACCGGGGGCTCTGCCAGCTGCTTCTTCAACTCTTCAAAAGCGGTATTAGCTGCATCATTCCAGACAAAGTTATCAGTTTTCTTCATCAACTGATATAAGGGCATGGCCTTTTCACCCAAACGGCTTATAAACCGGCTTAAAGCAGCGATGCGACCCGCCAAGCGCTGAACGTCATTTATACACGCCGGCTTAGCCAGGGAGGTGATGGCCTTGATCTTCTCCGGGTTAGCCTCAATGCCTATGTCAGAAACCAAGAAGCCCAATAGTTTGCCTGCAGGAACACCAAAAACACACTTGGCCGGGTTAAGCATCATCTTATAGACCCGGAGATTATCAAAGGTTTCCCTTAAATCATCTATCAGGGTTTCCTCTTTGATGGATTTAACCACAATATCGTCCACGTAAGCGTGAACATTGCGCCCGATCTGTTTAGAAAGACAATTCTGTACACAACGCTGGTAAGTCGCCTGTGCACACTTGAGCCCAAAGGGCATAGACACATAGCAGAAGGCTCCAAAGGGAGTGATGAACGCCGTCTTCTCCTGGTCCTTAACTGCCATCTTAATCTGATGATACCCGGAATAAGCATCCAAGAAGCTTAAGCGTGCACAACCTGCCGTAGTATCAATGATTTGATCAATACGGGGGAGGGCAAAAGGATCAGCCGGACACGCCTTGTTCAAATCCGTGTAGTCCACACACATCCGCCAGGTGCCGTTCTTCTTGAGTACGAGCACCGGGTTAGCCAACCATTCTGGGTGAAAAACTTCCACAATAAACCCGGCCGCCAAGAGCCGGGCCACTTCTTCACCAATAGCTTTTCGCCTCTCTTCATTAAACCGCCGAAGGAACTGTCTGACCGGCTTAAATTTCGGATCAACATTGAGAGTGTGCTCAGCGAGTTCTCTAGGTACACCTGGCATGTCAGAAGGTTTCCACGCGAAGATGTCCCTATCCTCACGGATGAACTCGATGAGCGCGCTTTCCTATTTTGGATCCAGATTGGCACTGATGCTAAACTGCTGAGATGAATCTCCTGGAACAAAATCAACAAGCTTAGTTTCCTCAGCCGACTTAAATTTCATCGCCGGCTCAGTCTCCGTAGTCGGCTTCTTCAGAGAGGTCATGTCTGTTGGGTCAACATTGTCTTTGTAAAACTTCAACTCCTCTGTAGCACAAACAGACTCTGCATAAGCTGCATCACCTTCCTCACACTCCAGAGCCACCTTCCGGCTGCCGTGAACCGTAATGGTCCCATTGTGACCCGGCATCTTGAGCTGTAAGTACACCTAACACGGCCGTGCCATGAACTTGGCGTAAGCCGGTCGTCCAAATATAGCATGGTATGGACTTCGTATCTTGACCACCTCAAAGGTCAACTTCTCCACCCTGTAGTTGTTCTCATCACCAAAAGCCACTTCCAATTCGATCTTGCCGACTGGATAAGCCGACTTACCAGGTACCACACCATGAAAGATAGTGTTGGACTGACTGAGGTTCTTATCAACCAACCCCATACGACGGAAAGTCTCATAATAGAGGATGTTGATGCTGCTGCCTCCATCCATGAGCACCTTTGTGAACTTATATCCTCCCACTTGAGGAGCCACCACTAAGGCCAAGTGGCCCGGGTTATCCACCCGAGGAGGATGATCCTCCCTACTCCACACTATGGACTGCTCAGACCATCGTAAGTAGCGTGGGACTGCCGGCTCAACAGCATTCACAGCCCTCTTGTGAATCTTCTGATCTCGCTTGCACAGACTAGTGGTAAATACATGATACTGTCCACCGCTTAGCTGCTTTGGATTGGTCTGATAACCCCCCTGCTGCTGTTGATGACCCTGACCAGACTGTTGATTAAAGCCCCCTTGACCGTTCTGAGGACAGGAATTTGAGCCGCCGCCCGGGCCATGAAAGCCGCCAGCACCTGAACCGCCGCCCGGGCCATTGTAATTCTTAAAGGCCTTCATGATCGCGCAATCCTTCCACAGATGAGTCGCTGGCTTCTCTCTAGAGCCATGCCTTGGACAAGGTTCATTCAACAGCTGCTCCAGCGTCGGACCTGATCCGCCACCTCGGGGAGGGGGCCTCCCCTTGCGTCGCTGGTTATTACCTTGGGAGTTGGCATTGGCTACAAATTCTAGGCTGCCATCGGCCTTGCGCTTGCCTCCTCCTGGGTTCCCCGGGTTAAACTGAGGACCCTTGCCATTGTCGTTCTTCTTTCCCTTCCCTGTCCTTTCATCATCTGAAGGGGGATCCTTGGTACCATCGGAATCGGCGTACTTGACAAGAGCCGCCATTAATGTACCCATATCTGTGCAGTCGCGCTTAAGCCGCCCAAGCTTCATCTTTAGGGGCACAAAGCGACAGTTCTGTTCCAACATTAAGACTGCAGAGCCGGCATCCATCTTATCTGATGAATGTATGATCTCCTTGACCCGGCGAACCCAATGGGTCGTGGATTCACCCTCCTGCTGCTTACAGTTAGTCAAATCCACAATTGACATAGACTGCCTACAGGTATCTTTGAAGTTTTGGATGAACCGGGCTTTCAGCTCAGCCCAAGACCCAATGGAATTCGGTGGTAGCCCTTTCAACCACGTGCGGGCAGTTCCATCTAACATGATGGTGAAATACTTGGCCATGGCCGCCTCACTGACCTCCAGCAATTCCATAGCCATCTCATAACTCTCAATCCAGGCTGCAGGCTGTAAATCAGCTGTATAGTTAGGCACCTTCCTAGGGCCTTTGAAGTCCTTGGGTAGACGTTCATTACGGATAGCTGGCACCAAACAAGGGACACCCCCGGTCCTGGTAGGGATACCCACATCAACGGAAGTCGTTGGATAAGCCGGTGGGGTCTGGTAAGCCGTCAATTGGGGCGCTTGCTCCGCCTCTTGCCGTGCTTGGTCCGCTGCGTAAAAGGCTCCATTGTGAGCCGGGCCATGGCCAGGGGGCGGGTCATGGAGTCGGACGTTGCTTGAGCCGGTTGCCGAGACCATGTGCCGGCTATAACTCGGGCTCTGGCCTGGACGAGGAGTCGAGTGGATCCTGTCCCGGCTGTAGGAGTACGCCTCTTGCTGCGCCAGCGCCGTCTGCAGGAGTTCCCTGACCCGGCGAGTTTCGATGGCCGCCGGAGAATCGCCGTCAACGGGGAGAGCCGCCAGTCGTGCTGCCACAGCCACCATGTTCTCCAGCGGGTTATCATAATGACCCGGGGGTATTGGCACATACTGAGGCGGGGCAGGGGGCACCTGGGGAGGCCCCATCACCCGTGGCTGAGTAAGGGGTCCAGACCCGGGCGCAATGACCCCTGGCGGGTTACTAGACCCTGCACCCAGCGTGTTGAAGAGATTGCGTGGATCGTAAACCGGTGGGAGTCGAGACTGGGCCTTCTGATGCCTCCTTCTCATGACCTCATTGGCCGCGTTCTGATCCATCGTGAGTTGGAAGGACTGCGCCTGAATCAGCTGAGTCCGGGCGTCGAGAGCCGCCCGCTCCGCAGCCAGCCTGATCCCTTCTGCTGCAAGATCCTCTTTAGCTTTTATCAGATCCAATTTTAACTGCGCCACCTCCGCATCATGCTGAGCTTGATCTGCCGGGTCAACTGTGGCGGTTAACAGGGCCGTCATCTTGTCCGTCAGATCCATTAGCACCTGAGCCGGAGAAGGCACCGGGTTTCCCGATCCAGCAGCGGGGTTCTGAACAGGCTGCGCACCAGCCATAAAAACTCCAACCTGACTTGGCGGCTCAAAAAGGTCCGGAATACTGTCGCCATCGGAACAACCCATGAGCCTGCCATCTTGAAGTTGGTACAACGAGTTTGACTCATCAGTGGCCGACTCGCCGTCAGAGCCGCCGGCCACCTCATCCCCAGACCCAGATGGATCAGAGGGCCCTCCATGGATGCATCCCACAAAGGCGCGCCTTAAGGCAGGCCGGGCCTGGGCGGGTTGCGCAAGCTGAGCCGTCTCGATGAGATCAGCTCAGAGACCCGGCTCTGGGCCTGGCTCACCAATCTTGCCAATGAAAACGTGAATTCCGCCGAAGGGGACCCGGTACCCGTACTCAATTGAGCCGGCGTCGGGGCCCCAGTTTGCATTGTCGATGTAAAGCTTGCCGCGACGACTCTTGGTCATCCGGCCCACAGCATATCCCTTGAGCCCTTCGAAGCTGCCCTTCAAGAACTCAAATCCACCGTGCGCTGGCCCCACGGTGGGCGCCAACTGTCGTGGAATTATCACGGCAGATGTCCTCGAGCTAGGACTTAGTCGTGGAGCCATCGCAACTAGGAAGCTTGAAGGGGTTATGTGGGACAAGGAACACGAGGGTTTATACTGGTTCGGCCCCTTACGGTGAAGGTAAAAGCCTACGTCCAGTTTGAGGTGATATTGATTAGGGTTACGATCGCCAGGGAGCTAAACAGCTATGCCCGGCTCTCGATGAGATTGTTGTCGCCCTTAAACCGCTGCCGGGTCGTCCCTTTATATAGGGAGGAACACGCCCAGCAGCCCTTAGAGTCCCGGCCGGCTCACAGGAGTGTCCGGCTCGGACTCTAAACTATGCTTGCCTTACGCTACAAGTTCTACTATAATAATGATTGTAAGTACGGGCCTTAAGCCATATCCGGGTCTCAGCCCATCTCTGGCCCATCGTCTTGAAACTTGGCTCCGGGCTTCTGGCAATGACCGTACGAGTAACCCGGCCCCTCCTGGCGGGTGACTCTAAGGTCTATATCCTCAACAACCATAGACAGTCACCAAGTTCCAACTAAACTTAGCTTTTTATCAAAAAGTAGTGTTCTGATAAAATATGTGCCTTTTTCCACTTGTATCAAGTCAAAATTATCATTATTAATTCCTACCAATATTCCTCCAAATTTGCCTCGAGGGGCAATCCATTCCCAGAGAAAATTTTTCCCCCAGCAAGGTTGTGCAATTCATTTTTTGTAAAGTCACCCTTAATGGTCTCCAAAAGGCCAACAAAATCTAATTTTTTTTTCTATGATTGCCTCTCTGATAAAGTTTTTCTTTGTGTCCTGTCTAATCCCCCTCACATTCCAAAATATTCCTTTCATTGTTTCTTTTTCTTCTTTCTCCCTCCCCTAAAAGATATAGCAAGCTTCCCAGCACTAGCAGCTGAGGTGCCAATCTTATTTTTCTTATTACTAGAGAATATTTTCCTCAAGGTGTCATAGTAATCAAGATCCATTTCTGTATCAGAGTGATCATGACCTGAGCATAGTTCTTCTAGTTTAGCATCTCCAATATCAATTAGATTTGGAGAACTTTCATTTTTTTTCTTTTTCCTCTTGATTTCTTATGTTTTGTAGATATATATCTCTTCTAGCCTGTTCCATATTGGAGATCAGGTCTAGGTTTTGGCTGACCAGGTCAATAGTACACCCCAGCTCCACCCCCACTTTCTCTGCCATTTCAAACAAAGAGATTTGATCCTTAGTAAGGGTTGGGACTTACCATAGTTATCCTTGTCAGTAGCTCTCTCCTTAGCCAGATCTTCAATCTTGGAGTCCTTTTTGTCTAGATTTCTGTCACTTCTTCTGGTTGGTCCTTCTTTGTCTTTTTCTTTCTTCTCTTTATCAGAGATCCCCAGTTTTGATCCCAGAGATTCCACAGAATCCTGGCTAGCATTATAATCTACTGGTTCAGTGTAATTGTCTTCTATCAGAGGATCTTGAATATTATCTTTATCAGAGTCATTTTTCTCTCCCATATCATCTCCAAAGATCTCTTTTTCATCCCACTGGTCTACTTTTTCTATGCATTTGTCTATCATCACTTGCTGCTTCTTGATAATATCCATCCTAGCTCTCTTCTCCTCTTCCCATGAAGTGTATTTCTTTTCTTCCACAGCCCTCCAGGTTTCTTGTTTGTTATTGTCTTCCTCCATCTCTTGAATTCTATGTATCAGTCTATCTAAATCAGCTTCAACTTTTTTCCTCAAGCCAACCTCAGCTAGATATTCTTTCTGAATGTTCATGATCTCTTCATTTTTTCCTCATTTCCTCAAATTGCTTGAGTCCCACACTTCCCAGGGAGATGTTTTCTTTGTTTCCTTCAGCATCTACTCCACCAATCTTGATCTTTTTCCTCATGTCTGCAGTTTCACATTCTCTGTCTGTTTCAACATCCATATGTTTCCTCTTATCTTCATACCACTCCTGTTCCACCACCTTTTCAAGTTCCAAGGTGACTCTGTATATCATGAGGTATTTCTCAGTTACTTCAGTATGTGTAGGAATTTTTTCAAAATCTCTCACTCCCACCCTGGCTCTGATTTTTTCTAGCAAAATTGTTGTCGTATCTATCTCCAGGACTGGGCCAACAGTGGCAGCTACTTCACAAGCCCCAAAAAAATGTCTGAAACACTCAGGCATTTTGCCAAATTTCACCCACATAGTGTGCAACTTTCCTATGGCTTGTGTATCATAGGTCCAACTATCCACATTTATGACAGCCTTTGTCCCCAGCAGGTTAAAGTTTCCAAACTTGTGTAATTCAATCAGTCTGCTCTTGTTGGGGAACCTCATGAGATAAGCCATGTCTCCATGTTTTTTGCATCTCCATTGCCAGTCCCATTTGAACATGTAGTTAAACCCCTCCAAGAATTGTGTCTCATTGATCTCCCCAGAGGCAATAGTGACAACTCCCATCAGGTTAATCTACTCACTACTCACCACCTCCTTGGAATTTTGAACCAAGAGCACTCCCAAACCTCTGGCTGCATATCCGACATATTTAGGCAGGGGCTTAATCTGTTTCATCCAGTTGCAATCTTCAGTGATGTGAGAATTTTTTCCATAGATGATACAGTTAGGAAGCTTGCAATCTCTAGGTTGATGTCTGAATCTTTGCACTTATTACAGGGAATTCTGAAGTTGTTCCCACTTTTTCCTAGATCAGGGCCTTCTCTCTGTGGAAATCTGCTTCCCCCCCCAAGCACTTTGGCTTTGCCTGGATCCAGAACCATTATCCATATCTCCTCCGTAGCTAACCTTTCTGCTTTGTATCCCTTTCTCTCTCTCACCCTCAATCATCTTCCCCTCCTCTTGCTGCTTGTCAGCTCCAGTTACCATGCCAACCCCCTGATGTGCCATCTGGGCAAGGAGAGCCCCAAACCACTGTTGCTGTTGAAGAAATTCAGGAGGGGGAATGACACCAGGGGCAGGATCTTTACCTTTGTCCTCAGATCCGGCTCTGTTAGCCTCTGGCTTGCCCCCTCTCTATCTTTGTCTTCTGTAGTTCTACCAGCATCTGGGAGCTGCGTCCCGCCTCCATTCCCCTAGTAGCTAGAAGTCCCAATGGTGGATATTGAACTACCAATCTGAGAGAAAGTGCCTTTGTATCTGTCCACATCTTCTTCTTTCTTTCTGTAATGGAAGCCATCTCTACCACCACGGTTGAATCTTCCCCCTCCACGATTGTTCCCAAAACCTCTGTTCATCTCTTCTACTTTCTCTCTTTCTGGTGGCGGCGGAAGAGGTGGAAACCCTAAATCCTCCAGGGGGTCACACTCTTCCCCCCACAGGGAGAGAGGCGCTTTATTTATACTGCCAAAACTTTCAGAAAGCGTATTTACCAAAGGCGTTTCTCCCCGTTGCCCATTTTGCCCCCATATCTCACTTTCCCCAAATTCTCTTTCTCTGGCAGAGTAATCCCCCACACAACAACCCAAGCCATTGGTGATTTCCATTTCCTCTATATAGTTTGCCTCATTAGACTAGAAATCTGGAATTTGGGCATATTGAATTCTACTCATTTTATTAACAACCTCCCTTCCCAGTAAAACCTGATCAGGGGCGAGCATCTCTCTCTTTTTTTCCCATGAGCAGGGCTGTTAACACACTTCTCATCGCTACTTTCTATGATTTTTGTAGCTATCAGCCGCTTTTTTTTCTTATTATTACTTCTATTATCACCTATCGATGTAGGTTCACTGCCATATTTGGAAATAGGGGGGATCGTACCTTGCAGATCCAACGGGAGCCCAGTCTCCTCGTCGGAAACCTCACCGGCGAGCAGCCAGAAGCGGCCGCCCACCGGCGAGGCCCCTACTCCCGTCCCTGGGAGCGAGCGAGACCGAGCAGGCGTGGGGAACGGCGAGGGAAGCGCGGTGACCTCCTCAGAACCAACGGCATCTTCTTCTGGATCTTCTTCTTCATCCCAAGCTTCATCCCCCTCCTGTCCTCGGCGCGCCCCAGATCTGGCCGCCTCTCCACCACTGCAGCCCTGGGCGCCACCAGAGCTGGGGCGGGGAGACCCATCACCGCGCCGACCACGAATCCAGGTGGATCCGCAGGGACGGTGCGACGCGAACAAAACGCGATCCACTTCATGGCCTGCATCTGATCGTCTGATTCCGCCTCCTCCATCGCCCACAACAGCATTCGGAGCGCCCCCACCGGCTCGCCTGACAGAGTGAGGCGCCAGTCCTCCGCCTCGGTGAGCCTCCGGTAGGCACACCCCGCCGCCTCCTTCAGATTGTTCTCCGTCGAGAACCTGGAGATGATCTCCCTCAGCTTCGCCAGCTTCTCTTCGTCGTCGTTGGCTATCACCAGAGCCCTCCTCTCGAGTCTCTGCTTCCAGGAATCCATGACCGCCCGCCTTCGGAGAGCTTGCTCGTGAGAGATAAGGGAGGTGGTTTTCATCGAGAGGGGAGGGAATGGCCGCTCCGCTCCGTGCCGCAGCTTTAATCCGCCTCCCTTCCCGACGTTCTCTCTCCTCCTCCGCCTTGATCTGCGCTTCACGCCGCGCCTCCGCCTCGGGACTCAATCCCCTGCCGACCAAAACAACGTGACATGGAAACCGCACCTGAGTCCCCTCCCCGATCGGAATCTCCCCGATCTTCACTTCTGATTTTAACGAAGTAGCTGAACTTGAACAGGGTTTCCAGGCGACGTGGACGTGCACGTGACGTACCAACTCTCGAGCCCGCACGTACTAAGCGTGTGCATGAACGCGACGGCGCGGGGCAAGGCCACCCCGGTGAACCTGGCACACCACGCCTACTGGAACCTCGGCGGCCACGGCAGCGGCAGCGTCCTCGGCGAGGAGATCCGCCTTTTCGCCTCCCGGTACACGCCCGTGGACGCCGCGCTCATCCCGACGGGCCGCCTCGCGCCCGTGGCCGGCACGCCCTACGACTTCCGCAGGCCGGCGACCGTGGGCTCGCGCATCGGGGGCTCCTGAGCCGGGGCGTCAATGGGTACGGCATCAACTACGTCGTGGACGGCGGGGGCCTGCGGCGGGCGGCGGTCGTCCGGGACGGCGCGTCCGGCAGAGCGATGGAGCTGTGCGCGGACCAGCCCGGGGTGCAGTTCTACACGGCCAACGGGCTCAGCGGCGTGAGGGGGAAGGGCGGCAAGGTCTAACGACCGCTACGGCGCGCTCTGCCTGGAGACGCAGGGGTTCCCCGACGCCGTGAACCGCCAAGCTTCCCGTCGCAGATCGTTCGGCCGGGGAAGGTGTACAGGCATCACATGGTGTTCAAGTTCTCCTTCTAGAGTACTCCTAGTGGTACCCGAGCTCGGTCGTTCGTCAGGCAACACAGTCGCTCTTTTGTGTTTGTGTACCGTCTGAATTTGATCGGTTAAGATGCAAGGGAGGAATAAAAACATGCATGCTGCAGGTTCAAGCTTTTTTATTGAAGAGTAAAATACACTCAAGGTCACTCTTTCAAAAAAATGAAAATAATACTTTTAGAAAATGCACTCTGGGTCACTCCGGCATGCAACATCATCACTGCTTCAGCAACCCTGCCGGGGCTGGAGGCGACCGCGTGACAATGGGGACCACCTCTACTGCAACGCCCGCCGATGCTGCAAGCGATGTTGCGGCGGCGCCACTTCAATGCCCTTTGCCTCAGTGACATTGTGCTGCAACGGAACAACGAGGTGCGACAGGAAGCTGTGGCTGTGAGCAATGCCCGACGTGCCTGGCAGAGCGACGACACGTGGGAGAGAAAGGACGAAGCAGGGGTGGGCGTTGTGTTTTGGAAGAATGACGAGAGGGGGATGACGCATGGATGCCGCGTTGACCCATCCGACGGCCACACAACACGGGATCGGATGACTCATGACCCGACTGATTTCCGCAGCCGCCTTTATTTTTCCATCTCAAAGGTTCTAAGGGTGTCTCAGAACTTCAAGTAACACTTTTTTTTAGACAACTTCAAGTAACACTTGAAGGGCGGGCTCAGAACATACCAGAAGTTCCGAACTAACTATTTGGGCCGAACTCACCAGCACAGCCCGTTTAACAATTCCATTCTTCTCACGAGGTATTGACGACGAACCAACCCGCCGCCGCTCGTCCGTTCCCCTTCACAAACCCTCGACGAGCCGACCTGCGCCGCCGGCCGGTGACGGTCCCCTGCCGTGGGCGCCGAACCGGAGGTGGCAATGCCGCTAGGAGGAAGATGCGGGGGCGACCATAGGTACGGGGAACCGGCGACCGCCCACGGAGACGGGGACGACGAGAACCCATCCCGTTCTTCGCCCCGGCCGCCGTTACCGTTGCTGCCTGGCCTCGCCGTAATTCCCCCAGCGTCTGAGGTTTGCTCCCATCCTCCTTCCAATCTAAGGTCTATGAGATGGCACTGGGAACCTGAATGAACTGTCTCTACCAATTTTAGAAGGAGCAGCAGAAGAAACAGAAGCATGGGCAGCCCGCGGCGAGCTTCCTGGAGGACATTCTCATCGACATCCTGTCATGGGTGCCATACACGTCGCTGTGCCACTTCAAGTGCGTGTCCAAGGAGTGGCTCGCCCTCTGCTCCGACCCCGACATCCGCAAGAGGTCGCCGCAGACCTTGTCTGGCTTCTTCTACTTCGATCACGGTTGGAAGACATTGCGCCCTGGTTGGCGTTTCCAGAACTTGTCTGGGAAAGGTGCTCCTATGGTCGACCTTGATGATCTCCCTTTCTTGGGAAACACATATAAACATTTCGCTGTCGCACAATGCAGCACCAGCCTTCTCCTCTGCCATGCTGGAGATCACGCCCTCCTAGGGACTGCGGTTGGAATTATCGCCTAGATCTAGATCCGTGGATGTTTATCAGATGGCCCGAGGTTGCGGAATTCGATTATGTTATTTGCAATCCTGCTACTCGGGAGTGGACCGTGTTGCCTCCTATAGAATTGCCCGGCCACCTTTCGTGTTCCCGCCCAGGCAAGTACATCTTGGGTTTTGACCCGGCAACCCCGTCCCGCTTCGTTGTGTTTGTGCGCCTGAACACTTATTATGGCATGTCCATGGAAATGATCTACTCATCAGAAACTGGAGGATGGACTTCCATGCATGGTCAGCGTGATGATATTGGCGTAGATTCAGTTAGTAATTTTGGAAGAAGGCATAGCACCTTGTTGAATGGCACTCTGCATTTCCCTGCTTATGATTCGATAGTCACACTGGACATGAAAAGGAATGCTTGGGGGGAAATTAAAATGCCACCTGGCATGACAAACAACTATGTTCGTGCTTTCATTGGGCCGTCTAAGGGACACTTGTATGCTTGGCATATAGAGAATCGATATGATGGTCAACTCTCTGTTTGGGTGCTAGAGAATTATGATAGTGGTCACTAGACCCTAAAGTGGGTAGTTAATTGTTTTGAACTGTTCGGAAGGGATTGTCACGAAAACGGTAAGTCCTACTCAATGTTTGCAATTCATCCAGAATGTAATTTGATTTTCCTGACTGACGGTAGGGAGAAGATACTATCATACAACATGGATAATCAGAAAGTCATATTCACTTCTGTAGAATTCTCGAAAGCTCTACCCTACACTCCCTGTTTTGCGGAATGGACATCAGTCAGTGAAGGTTTACACATTTAGCATGGCTCCGGTGTGTTTGTAAACATCAATTGTTGGGTATACGCCCAATATTCTAGTTGAAGATGTGGGTTGGACAAGTCTTAAATGCACTTATGGGTGCATGTTCTTCTGGTTCTTTCAGCATTGTTGGATGGCCATGAAGAATTTGTTACTGACCCTCCGATGAGAATGTTTAGTTATAATAAACCTAGTCACTTAATGTATCTGCTTTCATGTACTCCTTCCGTCCCGAAATGTAAGACGTTCTTTAATACTATGATACATTTTGGGACGGAGGGAGTAATAATTATTGATGTCACTCTTTTAGCTCCTCGTATGGAGCAAATGTGAGACAGTATATTCTGTGTTTGGAATGTTTAATTTCCTGGAAGCATATCTTCAGTATGCAATTTGCTATCCACCTCTGTAAGTCTGTGTATAAGCTGTAACGTACATGGAAAAGCCAGTCCAGATGGAGCTGCAGATCGCCAAACACTTCAGTGCTTACTGCTACTCTACTATCGGAATTATGTTGCATCCGAACTTCTTTGCATTGCCTGGCAATGAAGCTCCGTTCTCCTGAATGGTTGCTGAAACCTTGTACCCGCCAATGAAGTTTTAAGCGCAAAAGCGTGGGAGGGCTATATACATCTGAATTTTAGGAGATTCTGGGAGACTAATATGTCTCCTGTTTAACTCGTGAGAACTTGAACCTTTCCAACCCTGTTTGGTGTTCTTTGTTTTGCGCCGTAACGCTTTGTTTTCTGGTTAGCCCCCTATTTGA
>NC_057814.1:115211235-115231722 GCF_018294505.1 Triticum aestivum
CACTGACAACAGACTTACCTGTGTGACCTCCAAGCAGTAGCTGCCGACTGATCTCTTGCACATTCTTCAAATCAAATTCATGATTCATGGATTCTTCAATTCATTGGTTCAGCTTTCCGATGACTGAAGCTTAGAAGAAGACATTACGTTTGTTTCTTTCTGAGAAAAAGAAGACATATCACATATCAGAGTTGGGCTTTCCGATAACTGAAAGACATATCAGCTTTCCGATGGCTCAATTGGGCCGACCAAACAAGCCCACGGCTCTTTCTTCTCGCGAACGACTGACCACACAAGCCTAACACCACCGCCGCCGCTCCCTGCTCCATTCCCCTTACCAAACCCTCGCTCCACCAGACGACCTGTGCGGCCTGCCGGCGACAACGCTCGAGCAGCCGAGCCGCAATGCCCCCAGGAGGAGGAGGAAGAGGAGGAGGAGGAGGAGAAGAAGGAGGAGGAGGAACGGGCGAACAAAGATTCCGAGAGCAGGACCACCCACCGGCGACTGGCCACGAGTGCCGCGACGAGGAGGCCCCATCCCGTTCGCCGCCGACGCCGTTGCTGCCTTACCTCGCTGTCACTCCGGTCGCCTCTCAGGTGTGTTCCTCGCCTCTTGTATTCTTCGATCCGTGAAATCGACCCGTGACCTAAATGAAATGTCTTTATCACATCTTTAGAACAAGAAGATAAAACGGGAGGCCCAGGATGAGCAGCAGGGGGAGGAGGAAACCCCGGCGAGCTTCCCGGAGGACGTTCTCGTTGAGATCCTTTCGCGGGTGCCCTACACCTCGCTCTTCCACTTCAAGTGCGTGTCCAAACAATGGCTCGCCCTCTGCTCCGACCCCGGAGTCCGCAAGAGGTCGCCGCAGACCTTGTCTGGTTTCTTCTTCTTCAATCTCGGTTGGCGTTTCCAGAATTTGTCCGGGAAAGATCCTCCCATTGTCGACCCCAATCTCCGTTTCTTACGCGGCAGCTATAAGTATTTCAGCATCCAACAGTGCAGCACCAGCCTTCTCCTTTGCAAATGCTGGACATCCCGCCGTCCTAGGCAATACGGTTGGAATTTTGTCCCGAATCCAGGGCCGGGGCAATGTTTTAAATGGCCTGAGGCTAAGGAATTCGATTATGTTGTCTGCAATCCTGCTACTCATCAATGGACTGTGTTGCCTCCTATAGAATTGCCTGACGACCTTTCGCGTTTCAGCCTAGGCAAATACTTCTTGAGCTTTGACCCGGCCACCCCGTCCCGCTTTGTGGTGTTTGTGCCCCTGACACATATTATGAATATGGCCTGTCCGCGGCCATGATCTACTCATCGGAAACTGGAGGGTGGACTTCAATGCAGAGTCAGCACAATGATAGCAGTGCATATTGGGTTAGTGATTCAGAAAGCACCTTCCTAAATGGCATTATGCATTTCCCTACTCGATCTTCGTCAATAGTCACAGTGGACATGAAAAGGAATGCTTGTGTCAGGTGGTAGGTGCGACATATGCCAACGAGTGGCTTATCATTGTGGGAGCCAGTAAGACATCGCCGGTGCTTGTAAACGGGATAAGGCGAAGACATGCACGCCGGCGGATCTTACCCAGGTTCGGGGCTCTCCGTGGAGATAACACCCCTAGTCCTGCTCTGCGGGGTCTCCGCATGATCACTAGATCAATACAAGTAGCTACAAGTGCGCCTTGAGCTGTTTGGCTAGGGGAAGAAGAAGGGCAAGGCTAGCTCTCCTTTTCTCTCTATGTGGTGTGTGAAACTATGTGAGATCAACCCTTTGCATGGGTGTCCCGGGGGGTTTATATAGGCCTACCCCCCAGGGGTACAATGGTAATCCGGCTGGGCGCGGGTCCCAGCCGTCAGTGTCTGTGCTCGCCGGCCATTGGGTCCCGCCGACTGGTGGGTCCCGCCGGCTGCCGGCCTCTTGGCCGACAGGCCGGCCCCACCGCTTGGGGGCCTTGTCGGCGGCTGGTTACTGTTGCCTTGCCCCTGATGACGAGAGCTTTGTCGAGGTAAGCGTGGCTACAGTGCCGCCGCCTTGCGGGCTCTCACTGTAGCCTCACCTCGTCTTGTCTCCTTAATGAGGCACATGTTTCGAAGGAGGGAGGCCGACTACGCCCCAGGCCGACTAGGGGAGGCCGGGCCGCCTTCAAGCGTCTCTCTGGCTAAAGGGGCCCGCCGCCCGCGGGTCGTACTGGCGCCTGTCGTGGGTGACGTCGAGGTCAACATGGCTACAGTGCCGCGCCGGACGGGGGATGGCTGACCCGTACGGCGCCCTGTGGCCATGCTTGTTCCGGGTTTCGGCGGTAGTGGGCTGTACTGCGGCCATGCCCCGTCTTATCACCGTTATGTGGGTGCAGTCTTGGCCGGCTTCTGGGAGTCGGTCTTCTTCATGGCCGGCTTCTGGGAGTCGGTCCTCTCAGGGCCGGCTTCCTGGAGTCGGCCATCTCGTAGCTTTCTTCGGGAAGGTTTTTGAGGCCAGGTCGTCTTCTGGTAGTCGGCCCTGGGGATAGCCGGCCAGAGGAAGGCGGCCCCATGCTCTGGATGCTTGAAGGCTCGATTGGCCTGATAATTTTTCAAAGAGCCAGGGGGAGTCGGTTAGGCTACCCGTGGCCATTTACTCCGACAGTAGTCCCCAAAGTTGGTTGGGCTTCGAAGCTGAGAGGAGGTCGAGAAGCTCGGTCAGCTTCTTATCTTGACGAGCTGGCAGCTGGGAGCCGGCTTCGGTTGGGCGCGCCGTCTTGGCGAAATTTCTAAAGTCTGAAGGCGGGAGTCAGTTGGTGCGCGCGTCGGGCTGTGGGCCGGCCGCTCGCCGCCCGCGAACCACGTGGCGTCCTTCGGCTGAAAAAAGCCTGCCAACCCACGTGCGTGACAGGACGTTGCCACAGGCCGGGGGCCCACCACTCCTACGCCTAGGCCCAGGCGCGGATTCTCTGTGGCCCAAAGGGGCCGCACGCCTTCCGGCGGCGGTTTCTGCACGCCGTTAGGGCGCAATAATCGCGGGACGTGGGGGAGTGGGCGCAGTTAATCCCACGTTCACCCCCACGCCTCGCCTCCTCGGCTTCGCCGCACGAGGCTATAAGTAGGGGGAGGAGGGGAAGCGGCAGACGCTCGCACGCTCCTCTTCTCTCCGCCATCTTTTTCCTCCTCCTTTCCATCATAGCAGCGTCTCGCCGCCGCACCGTCCCGCCAACCTTCGCACCACCCCGCAGCTTTGCCACCGTGAGGCCGTGCTTTCTCCGCCGCCGCACCCTTTCTCGCCATCATGCAGTACGGCGGGGACTAGGACGGCTCCAACGTCCATATGGACCACATCGACTTCCTCCGCAAGACGCGGTGGTTGCCCGGCAAGGACCAGGTGCGGGTCCGTCTCGCGCCGGAGAAGGAGATCACGCCGGCGTCGGAGGAAGGCGAGCGGGTAATCTTTCGCTCGCAGTTCCTGCGCGGCCTCGGTCTGCCCGCGAGCGCCTTCTTCCGCTCCTTCCTCGAGTTTTATCAGCTCCAGCCGCACCACCTTACTCCAAACACGGTGGTGCTGATGTCCGCCTTCGTCACCCTGTGCGAGGGCTTTCTTGGCGTTCTCCCCACCCTCGAGCTCTGGGGGGAATTCTTCCAAACCAAGCTCGGCACCCGCATGCAGGGCGTGCCGGCTCAGAGTGGCGCCTTCATCGCGATGCGGAGGCCGGCAGCCGACAACCCCTTCCCCGTCATCACGCGGATCCAGTCGGTGAAGCGCTGGCAGAAGTCGTACTTCTACGTGAAGAACGTCGCCCCACAAGGCCACTACGTCAACCTGCCGGCTTACGTAGCCGGCCCGCCGGCTGGGAGGCGGCCCCAGTGGTCCTATCGAGCCGTGACGCTGTCGCCGGCTGGAGCCGCGGCCGTCGCCCGGCTCCGGGTAATGATCCAGTTGGAGGGCCTGACTGGGTCCGACCTGCTGGCCGCCTTCATCACGTGTCGGGTGCTCCCGCTTCAAAGCCGCCCTCATCTGATCTGTCAGATGAGCGGCCAACTCGACCCGAGTCGGATGTTCACCAAAGAGATGCCTCATGACGAGGTGGCTCATATGGTGAATTATCTCGCGAACTGCAAGCTTTCCGCAGAGTGGCGGTTTGGCAAGGAGCCGTACTCCCGTGCACATCCCCCGCCTACGGTATGCTTTATTTATCCTTTCTTCTCTTAGTTTTGTCGCCAAGTTTTTCTTGGCCGACTCTGACCAGTCGGCACGTCTTGGCAGAGCCCTCTCCTTCGACCTGCGGCTGGGTCGGGGGCGGATCGCCGATTTCTCCCTGACCGGGCGAAGCATGACTTGGAGGACCACGACTTGGGGGCGGCCGCCATGGACGACAACACCGACGCGGGAGGCGGCGAAGCAGGCGGCTCCAGGCTTGGAGCCAGCTTCGACGACTGGCCGGATGACGATGAGGCGGAAGTCGTCCCACGCCGCCAGTCGGCGTCCGACCATGGAGCGGGTTCCTCCGCCGCGCCGCCTGCTTGAGGCGGCGCGCAGAAGCGCCGGGCCGCGTCGGGCTTGTTCGGCAGTCGGCTGAAGAAGCCCAAGGGCGGGGCGGCGGCGACCAGGCGGGATGAGGCGGCCGCGAAGGCGGCCCGCTTCCGCAAGGTGGTGAAGCAGCCGCAGACGGTTTCGGCGTAAGTGTGGATTCTCTTGCATACTCTTTCTTCTTTTCTTGTTGATTTCTGAATCCTTGTCTTGTCTCAAAAATCAGGGCTCCGCTTTCTCTTGAGCGGGTTGCTGCCGCCTCCGTGGTTGGATCGCCGGGAGGATCCGGGAGCACCCGCCGTGTGGACCCCGCGCCGAGCTTCAAGCGGCGACGGAGCTAAATGCGCGGGAGGCGCGGGAGGAGTGGGAGGCGGAAGAGCTGAGGGCGGATGCCGCCAAGGCGGCACAGGAGGAGGCGGAGGAGTCGGCGAAGGCACATGCCGACGTGGCGGCCAAGGCCCAGGCGGAGGCTGCAGCCGCAGCGACAGTGGAGGGGGCCTTGCTTGTCACCCCCCTGCGTGTCGCGGCGCCCGAGATCCCGGAGCCCCCGCCGGAGGAAGCTGGCGGTGACCTGCCGGGGTTGGAGAGGGAGGACGACGTCGTCGTCTCGGAGAGGGAGGCGGCACCGTCCTCGCCGACTGGGGCGGCCCAAGGCAGCCGGCCTAACGCGCCGCCTGCGGAATCGGCTGGACGCGAGCCGGCTGTGAGGGCGGACCTGGTGGTCCAGTCGCCATCGCGCCAGCGTGCGGGGAAGGCAACTTTGGCTCCGGACCCGCAGAAGTCCGCGGGCTCCAGCTCGTCGGCCCAGGACGTGGAGGCGGCCAGCGCCAGCTCGGGGTGGACGCCGGGTGGTGGGACGGTCGTGGTCAATGTGGCGGCGCAAGAAGTCCGGAACCGGCTTCAGTCCCAGGCCGCAGTGCTGAGGCAATATAATGACGAGTTCCTCGCGACACGGGCGGCCATTCGGGTAAGTCTTCCCGTTTTTTGCTTTTTGATCTTGGTTTCTTCCATGGGGGCGCGTCAGCGCACCCACTGGGTGTAGTCCCCGAGTTCCGAGTCGGCTGCTGAGCAGGTGGCTTGGAACTTCTTAGTGGGCTTTGTTTGTTATCTTGTTCTCATTCGCTTCTCTGTCTGACTTGCAAGACTACCACAACCTCCACGCGGCTGCCTTCAACTCCCAGGCTCGGGAGCTGACCCAGAAGAATGCTGATCTATCTGAGAGCCGGGGTAAGTGCTTCATCTTTTATCTCACATGGGGGCGCGTCAGCGCACCCACTGAGTGTAGTCCCCGAGATTCGGGCCGACTACTGAGTAGTCGGGTCGGATCTTTCTTGACGACTTCTTTCTTATTGCTCTTTTCTTCTCTACCATATCTGCAGCGGCCAACGCCAAACTGAGGGAGCAGCTGGGTGGGACTCAGGCCGCCCTTCGCGCTAAGGAAGCCGAGTTCGACGCCTTGGCCCAGGAGCGTGACCGCCTGGTCAAGAAGCTGGCCGACCAGGAGGAGAGCCACAAGGCGGCCCTGAAGGCGGTGCAGGATAGCGAGGCCGCCCTCCAAGCCAAATATGAGACGTAGGCGGCGAGCTGGGCCAAGGCGAGGCAGTCGTTGATCAACGGCTACGGCCAGATTGAAGACTTGGTTGACGGTAGGCCGCCCTCTTCTTCGTTCCTTGCTTGCCGCTTGCCGTTTGGTTCACTCTCTGACTTGGTATTTTTCTCTTCTTTCTCTTTTTTTCTTGTGCAGAGTACTTCCCTGGCTACTCTACTGCCGCCAACCAGGTCGTCGAGGCCCACCGCGAGGCGCATAGGTAGGCTGGCACTGAGATCGCGCCGAATACTCGCCGGTCGCTTGAGGAACAGCTCCTGGCGATTCAAGCCCGCCTCCAGCCGGCTCACCGCATGCTCCGCCGGCTTCAGCGTGTTGGGGCGCAGGTGCTAGCCGCTCTCTGGCCCGGCGAGGTGATTCCCCGCACCCCCAGTCGGACTGCCGACTGGCTGGAGGTAGCGGCCGGCCGCTTCGAGGCCTGGAAGGCTTCTGCGGCTCGGTCAGGCGCTAGGCGGGCGCTGGAGTTCGTCAAGGCCTGGTATCCCAAGCTGAGCTTGGACCAGCTGGCCACCTGGCGGCAGGAGGCCGACACGGAGCTGGAGCCGGTGCGGACGGCTATCATCCAGCATGCCTCGGCGATCGCCGACTACACCGACACCAGCGCCTTTGCTCCTGAGGTGGATGACAACGGCGTTGCCCAGCCGGAGGAGTGGTTCGGGCTGAACCTGGCAGATGGCAAGGACTCGGCGGAGGAGATCGACTCCAGCGACGAGGGCGAGGAGGAGGAGGAGGGTGAAGACGCCGCGCCCGATGGTGGAGCAGCCGGCCAGCCTCAGCTTGACCGTGCCTCCAGCAACAAGGCGCGTGCGAGCGCACCGCCTGCAGGCGGCGATGATCAAGCCGAGACTCGCCAGCCGGCCACTCCTCCAGCCGGCGCTGCCGTCTCCACCGACCAGCCCGGCTCCCCTGCTGCGCCCTTAGTCTAATCTGCCGCCTTTACTTTCCTGTTTTATTACTCTTTGAACAATATTTTGTTAAGTTTGCGCAGTTCCACCCATTGGGGTGTATTCGAACTATATTGACTGCCGGCCTGTTTGAAGGCCTTATGTGTAAATATAATCATGCATGTGTTTTGCTTTTTATCCTTTGGTTGTTTCCTTTGCCGCCCTCCCTTGGTTTCCGCCTTCCCAGCCGGATAGCTGCTCTGCAGTCTGTGGCTGGAGAAGTGCTTGGCCGGTTGGGAGGGCAGGTACTCTAGCTTTCTTGGATTGCAGCGAAGTGACTGGGAAGCCGGCCAGCCGGCTGTTTTGATAGCCGGTAGGCACGGTTGGAGGCCGGCTTGTGTTATATAAGTTCGTTAGTCCTTAGCCGTTTTTCGTGTGGGCATCCTTTCCTGCCTTTGGCTCTTGCCAGTCGGACAGTCGGTTCTTCGAGCTGCGACTTACGACAAGAGAGGGCTTGGGTGCTGGCACACTACTTGTCTGACTTCAGGTAGAACTTTTAATATAACTCAAGGCGGCCAGTCCCCGGGCCGACTAGTCGAACCCGG
Source organism: Triticum aestivum (assembly GCF_018294505.1). Taxonomy (NCBI): domain Eukaryota; kingdom Viridiplantae; phylum Streptophyta; class Magnoliopsida; order Poales; family Poaceae; genus Triticum; species Triticum aestivum. Next base: position 115,218,829 of record NC_057814.1, read on the forward strand.
TGCCAGATAGAGAATCAAATGCAATAGTACATTCATGGGTATGACACTCTTCATTCATATATAAAGGAGGCGGTCCCCGAGTGCGCCTCGGGGGGCCCGTTGTCTTGTACTTAATACAAAAAGGTAGCATGATACATACTGCTTTTAACTGTAAAATCTTCTCAGGAGATTGGCGTTCCATGGTCGTTCCGACTCCTTGCTGGAATCATCCCTCTTGCATGCTCTCGGCTTTTGTGCATCGATCAGGTAGTAGGAGTCGTTGCCTAGGGCCTTGCTGATGACGAAAGGGCCTTCCCAAGGGGCCGAGAGCTTGTGCTGGCCGGCTGTTCGTTGGATCAGGCGGAGCACAAGATCGCCTTCTTGGAAGGATCTTGGCTTGACCTTCCGGTTGTGGTAACGGCGCAAACCCTGCTGGTAGATGGCGGACCGGCTGAGTGCTAACAGCCGGCCTTCTTCCAGCAGGTCGATGTCGTCTTATCACGCTTCCTTGGCCTCCGCCTCCGTGTACATGGTGACCCGAGGCGAGTCAAACTCGATGTCAGTTGGGATGACAGCCTCGACACCATATACAAGGAAGAAAGGAGTGAAGCCGGTTGACTTGTTCAGGGTAGTACACAGACTCCAGAGGACAGCCGGCAGCTCATCGAGCTAGCAGCCGGCCGAACGCTCCAGTGGTATGACTAGTCGGGGCTTGATGCCGGAGAGGATGAGGCCGTTTGCTCGCTTGACCTAGCTGTTTGACTGCGGGTGGGCAACGGACGCTAAGTCCAACCGGATGCCCTGTGTCGCGCAGAAACGTGCCAGTGCTCCCTTGGCAAAATTCGTGCCGTTGTCGGTGATGATGCTGTGTGGTACACCATACCGAGTAGTGATGTCTGCGATGAATGTCACGGCAGTCGGCCCGTTCAGCTTCTTGATTGGCTTTGCTTCAATCCACTTGGTGAATTTGTCCACGGCGACAAGCAGATGTGTCATGCCGCCGCGGGCTGTCTTGAATGAGCCCACCATGTCCAGCCCCCAGACGGCAAAGGGCCAGGTGAGGGGATGGTCTTGAGTGCAGAAGCCGGCAGGTGTTGCTTGGAGCTGAAGACTTGGCATCCTTTGCAGCATTTGACTAACTCCTTGGCGTCTTCCAAACCAGTCGGCCAGAAGAAACCATGGCGGAAAGCTTTGGCGACAAGTGATCTTGAGGCCGCGTGGTGGCTGCATTCGCCTTGGTGGATATCCTTGAGGATTGCTATGCCCTTCTCTGGCTCGACGCAGCGCTGGAAGACTCCAGTGACGCTATGCTTAACAAGTTCTCTGTTTATTATTGCGTATGCTCCGGCTCGGCGTTGCACTAGTCTTGCCGAGATCTCATCAGTCGGCAGCTCTCTGTTTACTAGGAAGTTGAGGATGGGCTGGGCCCATGATGGAGCTGTGACTTCTTCTGTTGTCAGTACGGCCACTATGACCCGAGTGGGTGGGTTGGGTGGTGGAGAGTTGGAGTCGGCCACCGCCTCTTGTGTTGCTGCAGTCCCCGGGCCGACTGCTGCAGTCCCTGGGCCGGGTTCTGAAGTCCCCGAGCCGGGTGCGACTACGGCAGTCCCCGAGCCGCTTGTCGAAGTCCCCGAGCCGCCTGCTGGGTTCACCCAGTCGGATCCGACTGCATCAGGGGCAGGCGGTACGAAGATAGATTCCGATTCTGGAGACGGCTTGACGGAAGGTTTGAGGAGGCGCTGGAGAGAGACGCCGGTTGGTATAGCTTGTCGGGTGGAGTCGATCCGTGCCAGGGCATCTGCTTGATCGTTGTCGGCCTGTGGCATGTGGAGGAACTCGCACCCTTCAAAGTATCCGCTGATTTGCTGGACGAGGAATCGATAGCTCCCCATGTTTGCGTCCTTGGCGTCCCAGTCGCCAGATGACTGCTGGACCACCAAATCCGAGTCGCCGTAACACAGGATCCGGCGTATGCCGAGCTCTTTGGCTAGCCGGAGCCCATGTATGAGCGCCTCGTACTCAGCCACATTGTTGGAGGCGGCAAAATGGATTTGCAATGTGTATCTGAGCTTGTCGCCCTTGGGAGAGGTGAGGACGATGCCGGCTCCCAAGCCGGTGCGCATCTTGGACCCGTCGAAGTGCATCCACCAATGAGTGGAGTCGGGAGCCGGCGGTAGGTACTGGGTCTCGGCCCAGTCGACAAGGAAGTCGGCCAATGCTTGGGACTTGATGGCGGTGCGGGGCTGGTAGAAGATCGTGTAAGGAGCCAACGCAATGGCCCACTTAGCCACCCGGCCGGATGCATCCCGGCTGCCTATGATCTCGGCAAGCGGGGTAGTGCATATGACCGTGATGGGATGCTCTTGAAAGTAGGGCTTCAGCTTCTTGGCGGCGAAGTACACTCCATAGCACATCTTCTGGTAATGCGGGTAGTTTTGCTTCGAGGTGGACAGTACTTCGCTTAAATAATATACCGGCCTCTGGACTAACTAGGCTCGGCCTTCTTCTGGGCGCTGGACCACGATGACTGTACTGACCACTCGGCTAGTCGCAACAATGTAGAGGAGCATTGGCTCCTTCTCAGTCGGCGCTGGCAGGACAGGTGGAGTGGTTAGCATCTTCTTCAACTCGTGGAAAGCTTGGTCTGCTTGGTCGTTCCACTCGAAGTGGTTGGATTTCTTCATGAGCCGGTACAGAGGGAGAGCCTTCTCCCCTAGCCGGCTGATAAAGCGGTTTAGGGAGGCCAGGCACCCGGTGAACTTCTGAACGTCTCGCAACTTGGTGAGAATCTCCATTCTCTCAATGGCCTTGATCTTCACAGGGTTGCACTCAATGCTGCGTTCGAAGACCAAAAAGCCTAGAAGCTGGCCGGTTGGTACTCCGAACACGCATTTCTCGGGGTTGAGCTTGATCTGGAATCGGCGCAAGTTGGCAAATGTTTCTTTGAGGTCTTCCAGCAGGGTGCCGCGCTTCTCCGTCTTCACCACAATATCGTCTACATAGACGTGGGCATTTCTGCCGAGTTGCTTGAGGAGGCATTTCTGCATGCAACGCTGAAAAGTGGCACCGGCATTCCTCAAGCCGAATGTCATAGTCAGGTAGCAGAAAGCTCCGAATGGTGTGATGAAGGTGGTCTTCAGGTGGTCAGCTGGGTCCAACTTGATCTGGTGGTATCCTGAGTAGGCATCCAAGAAACTCAACAGCTCGCATCCGGCTGTGGAGTCTATCACTTGATCAATCCATGGTAGGGCAAACGGATCTTTGGGGCAGGCTTTGTTGAGCCTGGTGTAATCTATACACATACGCCATTTGTTGTTCTTCTTCAACACCAAGACCGGGTTGGCAAGCCATTCTGGGAAAAACACTTCCATAATGAAGCCGGCGGCCAGGAGCCGGGCTATCTCTTCTCCTACGATCCTTCTCTTCTCCTCCGACAGTCGGCGGAGAGGCTGCTTGACTGGTTTCGCGTCCGCTCGGACGTGTAGCTTGTGCTCGGCGAAATCCTTCGGAACACCCGGCATGTCCTTTGGGGACCATGCAAAGATGTCTCGATTCTCACGGAGGAAGTCGACGAGCTCGCCTTCCTATTTACTGTCCAGGTTTGCACCAATGACAGCAAACCTCTCCGGGTTCTCCGGGTCCAGAGGTATCTTCTTTGTCTCCTTGGCCGGCTGGAAGGAGCCCTGAGCATCATATTCCTTGGGGTTGGGGGACAGGGCCGGCTGCTTGCCGGCCATGGCCACGACTCGGTCCAGCATCTTCTTCTCTTCAGCAACCACGAGGGACTCGGCCAGTCGGCTGCTGGCCGCAGCGCACTCGATGGACTTCTTGTAGTCTCCGGCTACAGTGATGATCCCCTTTGAACTCGGCATCTTCATCTTGAGGTAAGCGTTGTGGGGCACAACCATGAACTTGGCCAGGGCAGGTCGGCCAAGCAAGGCGTGGTAAGGGCTTTCTAGATCCACTACTTCAAACCAGATCGCTTCTCGACGAAAGTGATCTTTGTCTCCGAAGAGAACATCCATCTTGATCTTGCCGATTAGGGAACAGGACAGGCCGGGTACGATGCCATGGAACACAGTCCGGCTTGGCATGAGTTGCTGCCTTGAGGTTCAACTTCTCCATGGTGTCGCGGTACAGTATGTTGATACTGCTTCCGCCATCAATCAGCACGCGGGAGAAACGGGCAGCTCGCCTTTCCGTCGCGAGAGTGACGTCCAACACCAATGCGTAGGAGTCAGGAGACGTCATCACCTCTGGGTGATCGGCCTGACTCCAGCTGATAGGTCTTTCAGACCAATGCATGAACTCGGGGTTGCTGGAGGCGACCGCGTTGACTTCTTGGTGCTGTCGGCGCCGACTGCGCTTATCTTCAATCTGGCTCGTGAAGACGACGTAGGCGGCGTGCTCATCTGGGAACTCATCCTGAATGGCTCCGACTGCTGGTCGAGCAGCCGGCTGCTGAGGGGCTGGAGGCGGCGGGCCGGGAGGTGGAGGCGGCACCAGCCCCTCACCCTTGGATATCCGTGTGAGCCAGTGGCACTTCCGGGTCGTGTGGTTGGACGGCTTCGCGCCGCTGTGAAACTTGCAGGGGGCATTGAGAGTTTGCTTGTAGGAGAAGGCCGGCTGCCAAGCCGGCCTGCCGCCCTTCTTCTTGGGAGCGGGCCGCTCTTCGGGCTGCTCGTCTTCGACGGTGGCCACCTGCCGACTGGTAGAAGGCGGCATAGGGGCCTTGCGCTTGTGGTCGTTCTGGTAGGGGCGTCGGTTGGAGTCATCAGCCAGCGTCTTGGGAGCCGGAGCGAGCACCTTTCCAGAGGCATCCACTCGGAGCTCGCTCTTCATCGAGGAGTCGGCCGTGGCGTACTTGTCTGCTATGACCAGCAGCTCGTCGAGGGTAGTCGGCTCGTCGCAGAGGAGTCGGTTGTTGAGGAGGGTGCCCTCTCGGCACCCGGCGGTGAAGTATTCTATGGCTTGAACCTCGTGCACCCCCTCGCAGGAGTTGCGGAGCTCGGCCCACCACGTGAGGTAGTCGCGAGTCGATTCGCTGGGCCCTTGGACGCATAAGGAGAGCTGGCGGGGCTTGGGAGGCCGCTTGTATGTGCTGGTGAAGTTGCGGACAAAGACTTCCGTGAAGTCTAGCCAGCTGTTGACGCTGTAGGGCTTGAGGCTGTTAAGCCAGGTGCGTGTCGTGCCTTGAAGCATGAGAGGGACGTACTTCACGGCAACGCGCCTGTTGCCGTTCGCTATGCTGACAGCGGTAGAGTAGTCGATCAGCCAATCTTCCGGCTTCACGAAGCCGTTGTACTTGGGCGTGTCTCTGGGGAATGAGAACCCTTTGGGGAAGGGCTCGTCGCGGATGCGGGGGCCGAAGCAAGGCGGGCCAACACCATCTTCTTCTTCTAGCGCCAGGGATCGCGCTAGGCGGTCGATCCGATGGCGGGCATCATTCTCGCCGACTCCTTCACGATGGCCTAGTCAGCCACCGAGAGTCGGATGCGTGACAGGCGGCGGGGTGGGATATCTCTCCCCACGAGGCGGGGGGGCGGATTGCCTTGTCGTTCCACCGCTCGGGGGCGGCCATCTGCGTCGCGCTCGATGGTGACCCGAGTCCGGCTGCGGCTAGCAGCCGGCTCCTTGTCTTTCCTTGCGCGGGCACCGCTCGCAGTCGGCGACCGGGATGTCGCCGCGTGTTCTCGGCGTGGGGGAGGGCTCTCAGCGCGGGCGCCGGCTTCATGCCGTTCTGCGGCCGCGTCGATCAGCTGCTGGATGCGCCTTGTCATGTAGGGGAGCTCGTCAGCCCCCAGCCCGTTCAGCTCTTCTGCGGCCGCCTGAGCGGCTCGCAAGTTCTCGAGTGGTGTGGCATAGACTGGGCGGTCTGCCCCCAGCATGCTGGCGATGGCTGCGCCGCGCTTCTTGACGACGCCGGCTCGGCTCGGCCTGCCATGAGGCGGCGTACCAAAGGCGGCGCGGTCGACTTCGCGCTGGTGAGCCTCAGTGAGGCGTCTCATGGATGCTATCTTCTAGCCCTCCGCGATGAGGGCGAGGCGGCGTGCCTCCAGAGTCTCGGCGTCGGCGTCGGCCGGGATGGGGACGGACAAGTCGTGCAGCGCCGCTTGTAGGGCGTCGTGGGCATTCTCGCCCGAGATGGTGCCGTGGCTGATGACCAGCACCTCAGTGACAGCGCTGCTGCCACTGTCGGCTCGAGGGAGAGGGTCGTCGAAGATCACCACGTCGGTGGGGAAGGCGTCAAGTGATGCCGTGTCGGAGTCAACAAGCATCGGGTCGGTGGAGCCGACCGACTCCAAGTCCACCGCGAGCTCGTTGGAGACGTGAAGCTGGTCGAGGAGGCTGACGAGTCGGCTCTCGAGGTAGTCTATGCCCGCGTCGGACGCGGGCTCGTCAGAGATGCGAGTCTCGCCAAGAAGGTCGGCGAGGCAGCTCGCCGTGTAGGCGTCGTCGACGCCTTGCAGCGCGTCAGGGCAAGCGCCATCGGGCGTAGCGGGCTGGCTACGCTCGCGGGTGAGGAAAAGGGTTCCCGTCCAGAACAGGTCTCCGGACGACGGTGCACCTGGCCACACGGTGGGCGCCAAATGTCGGGTGGTAGGTGCGACATATGCCAACGGCTGGCTTCTCATTGTGGGAGCCAGTAAGACATCGCCGGTGCCTGGAAACGGGATAAGGCGAAGACATGCACGCCGGCGGATCTTACCCAGGTTCGGGGCTCTCCGTGGAGATAACACCCCTAGTCCTGCTCTGCGAGGTCTCCGCATGATCACTAGATCAATACAAGTAGCTACAAGTGCGCCTTGAGCTGTTTAGCTAGGAGAAGAAGAAGGGCAAGGCTAGCTCTCCTTTTCTCTCTATGTGGTGTGTGAAACTATGTGAGATCAACCCTTTGCATGGGTGTCCCGGGGGGTTTATATAGGCCTACCCCTAGGGGTACAATGGTAATCCGGCTGGGCGCGGGTCCCAGCCGTCAGTGTCTGTGCTCGCCGGCTTCTCCGCCGGCCATTGGGGCCCGCCGACTGGTGGGTCCCGCCGGCTGCCGGCCTCTTGGCCAACAGGCCGGCCCCACCGCTTGGGGGCCTTGTCGGCGGCTAGTTACTGTTGCCTCGCCCCTGATGACGAGGGCTTTGTCGAGGTAAGCGTGGCTACAGTGCCGCCGCCTTGCGGGCTCTCACTGTAGCCTCACCTCGTCTTGTCTCCTTAATGAGGCACATGTTTCGAGGGAGGGAGGTAGCCGGCTATTGGGAGCCGGCTACGCCCCAGGCCGACTAGGGGAGGCCGGGCCGCCTTCGAGCGTCTCTCTGGCTAAAGGGGCCCGCCGCCCGCGGGTCGTACTGGCGCCTGTCGTGGATGACGTCGAGGTCAACGTGGCTACAGTGCTGCGCCGGACGGGGGATGGCTGACCCGTACGGCGCCCTGTGGCCATGCTTGTTCCGGGTTTCGGGGGTAGTGGGTTGTACTGCGGCCACGCCCCGTCTTATCACCGTTATGTGGGTGCAGTCTTGGCCGGCTTCTGGGAGTCGGTCTTCTTCATAGCCGGCTTCTGGGGTCGGTCCTCTCACGGCCGGCTTCTTGGAGTCGGCCATCTTGTAGCTTTCTTCGGAAAGGTTTTTGAGGCCGGGTTGCCTTCTGGTAGTCGGCCCTGGGGATAGCCGGCCAAAGGAAGGCGGCCCATGCTCTGGATGCTTGAAGGCTCGATTGGCCTGATAATTTTTCGAAGAGCCAGGGGGAGTCGGTTAGCCTACCCGTGGCCATTTACTCCGACAGCTTGGGGGGAAATTGAAATGCCACCTGGCATGCCAAACGACTATGGTTGTGCTTCCATTGGGCAGTCACAGTGACCTCTGCATGTTTGGGAAGAGGATCAAGATGGTTGCCAACTCTCTATTTGGGTTCTTGAGAATTATGATAGTGGCAGTGGACCCTAAAGTGTACTATTAACTGTTTTGAACTGTTTGGAAGGGATTGTTGTAAAAACGTCGAGTACTACTCGATGTTTGCAATTCATCCAGAATGTGATTTGATTTTCCTTGCTGATGAAATGACAAGATATTATAATATAACATGGATAATCAGAAAGTCCATGTTATCTGCGCTTCTGAAGATTTCTTCAAAGGTCTGCCACGCCGCCTACTGTCTTACGTACCCTGTTTTGTAGAATGGACATCAAATGGTCAGTGAACGCTTAATATACTTGGTATGGCACTAGTGTCTTAGTAAACATGAGTTGTGGGGTATATGCCGAATCTTCTAGTTGAAGCTGTGTGATGGATAAAGCAGACATGCGCTTCAATTTGTATTTTTTTTCTTTTCTTTTAGTGTCTAGGCGCATGTGCATACCCTTCTTTTTCTTTGAGCAATGTTTGAGTCATCAAGAATTTGTAACCAACCCTCCAATGGGAATGTTTAGTTCTAAGAATGAACTTAGTCATTTGATCTATTTGCTTCCATGTAATAATTATGGATGTTGCTCTTTTAGCTCCTATGGGGCAAATGTGAAACAATATATTATATATGCTTGAAATGTTTAATTTCCTGCAAGCAAAATCTTTATTATGCAATTTGCTATCCACCATTGCTAAATATTGATCTTGCCCAGATTTTATGCATTAGGAAGATTTATTTGTTATCTCCTTCTGGATTGGCTTTTCCATGTAAGCTACAGCTTATGCAGAGGGTATATTGAAGGCTTATTTTCCTTTATGAAACTTGCATGGTTTTTCCATTGATGGTATCAAACAGTCTGCAGCTTTACACACCCACTGGAGAATGTAGTTCAGTCGTGCTTCCAATTCTTGTTTTGTTTGAGATGTTCCCATAACCCTTTTGTTTCTGTTCATTGATTCTGGTTAGACTGTTGAATTTGGATTTTCTGGATCAACAACGGCAGGATGAGAACCAGCCCTCCTAGGGACGGTTCAGCTCCTAGACCTGCGGTAAAATTAAAAAGAACCTGGTTCAATCTTGCCAAACTGGAACAATCTTGGATATGGTTATCCTTGTTTATGCCGCACAGCAGCAGGTGGTATGTAGTCCTTGTTGAAATCTCTAAAAAGACTTATAGGAGTGTTGGTATGTAGTCCATATTGAAATCTCTAAAAAGACTTATAAGAGTATTTAGGAACGCGGGGAGTAGAACTGGGATGCATGGATTTTAACATTAACAGGTCAAAGTACTCAAATTCATCGAGTCGGCAAAATCCAACATGTTCTTAAAACAGCAGAATGCCAGTCGAAACTACTGAAATCTCCCGCATGCATGTTCTGGATACAATCGTAATGATCTGCCCTCTCTCTCTCTTTCTTTTCTCCAGTGCAAATTATTTATCCTGAACTAGTCCCTGGTTTACATTTTATCATGACTGGATCAAGTTTGTAATTATTCTTGAAATTACAATGAAATTAATAACAAATTGTCAAATTCCTCAAAAATACGTGATTCGGTTTTGTTAGGGAGTTTTTTTTTCTTTTGTGAGATTACTTCCAATCTAGCGACGACTAAAAGCACTGAAGCGAGCCGAAGGCGCGCCGCCGTTATCGGTCCTCCCTTCCTGGAGCCGGGCAAAACTTGATGTAGTAGACAGTCAGGAAGTCGCCGTGATAAGGCCCTATAGGACCAGCGCACCAGAACAGCAACCATCGCCGTTGAAGAGAAGCTTAGATCGGAAGGATCCAACCTGTAGACACACGAACACACACGGACAAAAACCGGATCCATGTGGATCCACCAAAGACAAACGCCACCCGAATCCCGCGAGATCCACCAGAGACAAATCTCCACACACCCTCCGATGACGCTAGAAGCACCATCGGGACGGGGGCTAGGCGGGAAGAACCTTATTCCATTTTCAGAGAGCCGTCGCCGACTCATCTCTCTGAATAGGACACAAACCCTAAGAAAGCTCAAAAAAGCATCAAAAAGCGAAGCCCTCCAGCCGGCAAGGGCCAAGATCCATCACGCCTCCATGGTCCTAAGACCAGAGGAGACGGGGTAGACCGGCGCCGGCACCGATGGGAGACAGGAGGAACCCTAGCGCGGCCGCTAGGTACCAGCATTATGGTCAGTAGTCGTTTCCAGTTTTGTTAGGGAGTTAACTATACTAAAAGGAGGGCTATGGGAAATTTGTTTCAAATCAGATAGTTTGGAGTGCTAAACATTACTTACCTCCGACCTAGGTCTCCTCCACACTGCTGCCTTGGCCTCCCTCCTCTACCCATCTACCGGCCTTGTCGACAGTCATACGAGCGGAGACACGTCCCTTTCGTGTTTCTTAGGGCATGTTCGGTAGTCGGCCAGCTTTCGGATTCACTAAATTTGCGTTGGAGCTGGGTCGAATGGCTCTGCTCCAGGAAGCTAGCTTCTTGAATCTAAGGAGCTACGTACAAAAAGCTAGAGCAGGGTTTCGAGCCGTCCTAGAAATAGCGAAACCGGGAGGTAGCCTGGTTGAATGCCACTGCCAACTGATTCGAGGAGTCACGTACCGGTTCGCTACTTCTCTTTCCCCTCTGCTCATGTGTCCTACTGGGCCTTAAGGCCACCTTACCTGTTGAGCCGGCTGGGCACCAGCCAGCCCAGGCAGGTTGTCCCGTGCGCGTACCAGAAGCTGGAGCGAGCGAGCCAAACTTTTTTTCCATAGATCGAAAATCCCTAGAAGAAGCTGGTATCGGGAAATAGAAGCGAGATTTGCGGATCGACCCAAGCTAGAGGACTAATGAACAGGCCCTTAGTATTAGACAAGCCACAATGGATAGTAACATCTATATCTGTACCAACTAATAAAGCAAGGTGCGTTTCTCCGTTTTTTTCATCCGTTCACCAATATTAAATTTTTCTAAGAATTGTTTTATCCGATGTGGTACTAATATTTTGTTTGCTAGAACAAAAATAATTTTGCGGGAGACAGCTGGGCCGAAACTGGTCCTATGCTCATTTTTTCGAGCTGGGCCGCGGTGGTACTAATCCACTTTGTGGCTTGTCAACCACGTGGGCCAAACTGGGCCTGATCCACACTTCTTTTAAAGATTATTAATTCTATGCCCCCGGTTCCTTAGTTGTGCTCACCTTTCCCCATTCGTTAACTTTTTCCTCACTTTTCCCCATGTGTCGAGTTTTCTGCTTTCACATTTTCCTCTCAAAAAGTTGCTCAAAAAGGACCCAAATTTCGCAAATGGGGAAAAGTGAGCACAACTAAGGAACCGGGGGCATATAATTAATAATCCCTTTAAAGAACGTCAATTGAAGTAGTAGCAAAAATATGTCTTGTGAGGGTTCGAACTCATGACCAGACCATCCATTCCAAAGGCTCCAGCCAACTGAGCTACTGTACCTGTGTTGTGAAAAAGGGTTCGATAATGTTTAAATAGTCCCACCTCGCTTATTTTCATTCAATCACATCAATTTATATACGTTAGCGACTTTCACAGGAATCAAGGAGCAACATTGATAATCAACAAATGGGGGGTTGACAATAAACAAAAGGCATCATAGACTTTATGGATGGTCGGTCCTATTAAATTAAATGGAAGGAAGAAGAATACGAAGAAAGGTCACGTGATGAAGGGAGAGACTCTATATATATATGGTGGTCTGATTAAAGGAATTCATTGAGACATAATGAGGGTAATTAAGGAGGGAAGAGAAATAGGAAGGCCACGTTGATGGGGGAGACATGATCGGCTAATTAAGGAGGGGAGGAAGAGGACTAGGAAGGCAAAAAAAATAGGAAGACCACCTTGACACGGAAGGACATACCGTGATCAATAATGAAGGGGAAAAAACCTTTAAAAGCCGTTAATAAAAATATGTTTTTGTCTTCATGCAAAACTTGCTACAAGTAATGCTAACTTCGAGCACCACTATGTTCAAAATAAATAAATTCGAGCACCACTATTACCTGCCCTTAAACCACAAATATTGTGGCAAAAGCCCCAACTGTCCAAGGAGGAGAGAGCCACTCCTCCTTATATACTGGTTGGCTAATTAACCTTCAATAGGGAGAGCTAATTAAAAGGATTCTTGCGACATGCATATACATAATTAAAGGAGGCACACACATGATGCTCATTTAAACGGGATAATAAAATTCCTTGATCGGGCATACGTGATTTTGTTTTTGCATCTTGATCAGTTCTCTTCAATCAACAAAGCTACGTATACATTGAATTGGACTTTAACTGGCCAGCCCTCATTTCGGTGTTCACTCATTAGTAAAGCACGGCTGAAATGTCAAACAATGGATACATTAATTACACTTTTTACAAAGATGGTTTACTTGAAAGAACAACAATTCTTCATGTTAGTTATGTGGGTCATAAATAAAATCATCACTTATATTTTAGGCCATACATTTGTTTAAGAGAAATCATAATTATTGGATTACGACTGCTGGAGTGTGATAAATTTTTCTCCCGTTGCAACGCACGGGCCATTTTCCTAGTAGACTAATAACATGCGTATGTTACTAGTCTATGTTACTACCTCTATAATGGGGAGTAACATATGTGTGGTAACATGCAACACTTCAATTATTAGGTTATAGACACATCTTGCCTTGATATGTGTGATGTTACTCATACTACTCCCTCCTTTCCGGTTTATAGGGCTCAATTCATAAATCTCACCAACCAAGATAGATGGTGAGTGGTGGAATACATTTTATAGTTTGTACAAGCACCCAATTAATGCTCTTGTTTTTCTCAAAAAATTATGTTTACTAATGCATTAATTGCAATGCATGAATGCATAAAGTACATGCATTGGTCATTTTTCTCTTAATACTTGCATGCAATGATTTAATGCACCTTGGAATCTAAACTTGTGATGTGGAACAATCAAATTGAGCCTTATAAAATGGAAAAACTAAAATTTTCAGATAAGCCCTATAAACCGGAAAGGAGGGAGTACTAGTA